>NW_009203536.1:97043-108500 GCF_000690835.1 Fulmarus glacialis | reverse complement strand
CAGGAATGCAAAGAAGGAACAACTAGAAATAATGAACACACTGCAGAACAGTTGAAATTACATGAGACTATTCGTATCTAATAGCTGTATTCAAAAAAAGACAATCCAGTCTTACTAGTAATTAGAAATACAGGGCAAAACTGAGAAAGGGTAAAGCCTCATTGTCTCTAAATAGATTCTGTAAGAAAAACTGGCCTGCTGCTACTGCAGTAGAATCAGTATTTGGCTCTAAGGCCTGTTTTTTTGCTGTGAGGAAGATGAAATGAGAGTGGATTTAGAGCCTTCCTCTTGCCATCCCAAAGGTTCCTTCAGTCTGTAAATAAAATGTGGAAAAAAAAACCCCAAAGCCCTGGGCCAAAAAGCCAAATCCAGTGCTTGTGGTTGTTCTATACTTGAATTGTGCATTTGGAGGAAGCACCAATCTACTCAGTTTATACAAACATAATGGATAAAGAGCTGTCAGATGGCTGAAACTCATTACAGTTCATAACTGGGGTAGAATTTGACATGCACTGGGCTGGGAAAGAACAGACCAAATAGCCTACCCCCATTCTTATGTATGACAATCAGTATCAATCCTTAACAAGACACAGAAAGCTTAGTGAGGCTAAAGACTTTTGGGTAGCAGTGTGAGGAGGGTGTGTAAGGCTATGTATGTGAAGCTTTTGAAGTTCAGGAGGGACTTCTCAAATAAACCATGAGAAACCACAGCAACCAAAGTAGACAAAACAGGTAGTCTGGATATCTCACAGTATACCAAGGAAACAAGTGGTGTTATGAGGTCCTAAACGTAAACTATATACAAAACTAGATCTGCATCTGATGAAATTTGGCTGAACTCTTTTTGAGCACAGTTGAACTGGATTGCTTTATATTTCATGAAGTTCTCTGTATTTGGCAGTATAATAGTTTAGGATCTCTGACACACTTAAGTGTAGATGGAACAAAGTATGATTTCATTCAGTCGGTTGTAAATATTTATGAACATAGCCATCATTGGTAGGGAATGCGTTGTTACACGGCATTAATAAGAATGAAAAGGGCAAACATGATTGAGGCTCATGAGGGCAGAACTGGGGCCAGTGAAATTTATATAAGGATCTGTTCTTTACGAGATTTTAGATGCCCTTCTGAAGCTCTAGACAGGTAGGTAAATAACTGTGCAGAGGTATAGATGCCTGTTTCAAGCTAAGAATTATTCCTGTATTGATACTGAAATATTAGAGCAAATATTTTGGTTTGTTGAGGGCAGAAGTTTGGTTTCAACGATGTGTTTGTTCCCTGCTGGCTCTAATAACCCATGAGCTTCATTCTCCCTTGTGCTTGGGGTCCCAGTGAGCCAGTATGACACTAGTGAAACAGACTTCCTGTTGTGGGTTGTAGTCAGCTGAATGTGTAAGTGTCTGCAAGTTCAGGGTCTGACAGTTATCATGAGTCATTAGGAAAAAGTACTCCTTTAACTGAAAGGTTGGGAAAGAGGTGTTGTTTTTTTTCCGTTTTGAAAAGCTGAAACAGTTTTATCCCAGATACGTCCATTCCAAAGAAAGTTTCCTTCTAGTTCTGCCTTGCCCAGAAGCCACACATTCCATTGCAGACTTGCAAAGTGATGAAGGATTTGGTTTGGCTGAGGCATCCTCCTGGGTGCAAGGAGATCTGGCTGCTTCTGGCTCTGTCACAGACACTGGATGTAACCTTATCTATGTCATTTGGTCTTTATTTTGTTTTCTGTCTGTAACTATACAAAATGCAGTGTGGGTTTCAGGTAGAGGATTTTGGAAAGGCAAGAATAGTACTAATGTACAATTCATTGTTTTTCAGGTTCAACTTTCAAACTTAGCCCTGTCTTATTCCAGAAAGGATTTTATTGTGGTTTGCTATACTGGGAAGAACAAGATCTGTATCATAGAATACTTATTCTTTCTCCTTTATGAGCCTATCTATACAAGTATTTCCATCCTTCACTGCACTACTCTAATTCTTTGATTATCTTACTGAAGGAAAAAAACTGCCACAATAATCTGAAGCAGATAAAGCTCAAATCAAACATGTTCATTGGCACATTTCTAGCCTGACACCTTAGGGACCTGTTTTGTAGGCATAGATCCGTTTGTCCGACTCTTCTGGCTTACACTTCTGCAGAACCAGATGTGTGTAGCTCTTTGGCTTGCTGTCCCCTGGCTTCCAAACTTGATTCTTGGAGTGAGAGTCAGGAAAGAATGTCATCCCCCCCCGCCGCCGCCACCTTTTCCACAGTCATCTTCTAGCTTCCAGCCTGCCTTGCCGGCACCTTTCTTAGCAGCATGTGATTCCTGGAAGTCTCTGCTCATTGGTTATGTTTCAAGATGACGGGCTTGGCCAGATCCGGGCCTGTGGAACTCAGTGGTAAACATTCTCACGAAAGGCTTACTGACTGTCACAATAATTTGCTAATCTGTTTATAGCTGGGATTCTTACAAAATTAAATCAGTCCCCCACATAGCATTTTCATCTAATATCTCCAAGAAATAGCTATGATGCCTTTGATGACATCACTTTTCTTGCTGCTGCTTAACTCAATGACATTGAGCAATACACCTCCAGGATTTTTCCTACTTTGGAGCTCACAAGGTGTAAGAGGAATTAAAAGGATTCTTACATCCCCCTTCCTTACTGCAAGGGAACCCTGAATTGAAGATGGTTCAAGATTGTCTGCTGGAAACTGGTTTGTAGTAAATGTTGGCCAGACAGTGTGAATGGGAGCCAAGGCCATGTTTATCAAGTACATTCGAAACTTCAGTGAGTTAGAGAGTCAATAAAAGGTGACCATGAGCCACTTAAATGGCTGCGCTGTCTCTGTTATCCTGTGTTACAAGTTTGTGAAGACTTTGTATCTAGAGAGCTTATGGATGTCACTTATATCATAACTTTGGGGTTCTTCTAGCTGCTTTGAAAGGAGCCTGCATTGAACTTGTTCAGAGTCCACCTGTCCTTTCTGTCATCACATATTGCCAGCAAAACAAAGAGCTAGTTGTACCATAGGTGGGTATAACTTCCAAGTAAGCTTCAAACTGGGTGGCATGAATAGTAAGGACTATTAAAATACATGACAGAATTTAGTACTGGAGCCACATTATATAGCTAGAGTCTCCAATAGATTCTCAAAACTAACTTCAGTTGCAGCCAAATCCCCCACTGCTACCTCCTTATTACAGTCATTATTGGTGTCACTAAGATGAAAGCAGTATAGCAAGTTGCACCTACATTTTGCTGTGCAGATGCATCCCAAGAGTACATTAGTGTGCACGAACAACAGCCTTTTCAGCAGAGATCATACAGCTGCAAGGCCAAAGATCACTGTTATTCTAGGGCAGGGCTAACCTAGAAGCCTCTATAAAGAAGTTGATGTTATAAATCTTGAAAGAACTCAGTAACTGTCAATACAGAGAGTTTCCCAGTCTTTGCTGTGGAAAAATTTGCAAAGATTCTTAGTAAAAGTATGCTACTCTGTTATTTACAGTCTCCTCTTAAGAAAGGGATGAGTTTTGCAAATCTGTGCACAGCTTTTAAAAATACATATTTATTAGCAGTCCCCAATTCAGCTGTCGTGTTCCTTTCTTTTGTGCTTAAAGTGTATTTGAAAGTGCTCAGAGGGAAATCGCTGCAGCCAGTCAGGAATGACCATGGAAATGGAAAATCCCTAGCTGTCTTGCTGAGGAAACTCAGAAAAGGCTGTGTAATCAGTGCAGAGTTGTTCTGCCTGGTTTTGAAGGGACCCACACAGCACTGTAATATCCAGCTCAGGTGCAGCCCAAACTCCTGGCAAAAGGGGAAAGAACAGGCCAAAAGTCACTCCAGAAAATATTTCATTTTCTAGGAGTTTTTGGTGTTTGGCAAGTGTCTTTATCTTTTATTTTCTCTTTCTATTTGAAAGAGTCAGACACTTACATGGAGCCTATGTCTGTACTGCAGGGCAAGGGTATAAGATAAGAGTTTAACCTTGGCTCAACTATATGCATATGAAGTTCCTAGCTCTGGTAGTAGGACCGCAGTGGTGCTCAAAGAGGGCTTCAAAACTCCCCTGGGATTCTGAGACACACCTTTAGTGACATCTATGTTGTGAGGCAACCTGTTACCAAATAGCCTGTATGGAAACTTTATTTTCTATGCCTTCACATTCATTGCTCCCTTTACCATCTAGTCTAGAACTAGTTGGCATAAGCTACTTTCACAATTTTTAAATTGCAGTTTGTCTAGATATCAGAACCATGTTGCATGTTTTTTAAAGGAGATACTCAAGAGGCTGCAGCTGTTTGCAAGAGCTGTATGTGATACAGGGATAGTTTATGAAGCAGGAGAAAACAACTTTACAAGCTGTTTCTGAGCCTTCCCCTGGATCCTGAATTCAGGTTGAATGAGGAGACATATGGCTTCACAGTGCCTGGCTGATGCAACAGAAAGTACCGAGGGCCTGCTCCTCTACGTGTCATTTCCACTGCAGGTATGAGGAATGAAAGGATTTTGTGCAAAGAGTGTAAAATGAAGGTAAGATATTTCTCCAAAGAGATTTTGGCAGCAGTCTAGTATCAGTTGCATGTACTGGACAGGCTTATCCTGAGCATAAGGCTCAGTGTGCTGCATGTCCTGAGGATATGAGAAACATTGATTTCATTTCTAAGGCTTCCTTCCCTCCTTAATATTGCCATTTTGAATGTAGGCCTTTGCTCCCAGTAAACATTGTTTCTGTAGTTTTCTCTCTGGCTAATACCTGTCATGATCTGGTGAGAGGGACAGCTAGTTAAGTCCTGATATGACATTTGATGATTATCCAAGACTGGAAAGTCATAGTAAGAGCCAAGTGCCTTTCTAATGTGTACCTGGTCTCAAACTTGCATGGCATAGGTGGTGTCATTTCATATCCTTTCACCACCTTGTCTGGAGAATGGAAATTACTGGTTTTGCCCAGTTGTTATAATTGACTTCAGGATGTGTCTCTGATCAGGAACTTTCATCAACGAACTTCTTGGAAAACTAAATAGGTTATAGTCATTTTTATTAAGTCCTTAAAACCTCCTATGCAGCTTGCATTTAGCAAGCAAAGGAAACCATTCAAATTATGCTTAGCAAGTCCCATAGCTCTCTGAGGAGAGCTGGGTCTCATGCTGTGCTCAGCCTAGTTTCCAAGCCAAATTGACAGGGCGGCATTTGAAGAAAGCTTTGTAGAAGTGTCCAGATTGTTGACGTTTTCTCAACAGACCTATTAACCTGTGAAGGAATTTGAGATTTGCACACCCTGAGTTGTTGAGGGTCCCTGAGCCACATTTTCAATGATCACATTATTCATATTCTCGAGGTAAAAAAATATTCCATTGACGTATTATGTCTCGCCTTGTGTTTCCTGATACTATGTAGGAGGCTGCACCTATGCATTTCTGATGTCAAATTTAACCACATTTAGAAGCTTTCTTTCTCCAGGTGGAATATAGTCTATTGACACAGTTGGCTTTTTACAGTGCGGTGAAACATTAACCGCTTCCTCTCCCGCAGTCTAGAACATCAAACTTTTGACCTGTCTTTTAGGAGGCAAGCTCATATACACCAATCAAAACCTGAAGTAATGTTATTTTTTTCAGGGAAGCTATTTTGGATTTACACCCTTTCAAAAGCAGAATTTGCTCTTGAGTGCTCTCCTTCCTCTCAACCTCTTCCTGCCTAGCTAAAACATCTGTTTTTGTAGGCTCCCACATTAAATCCACAGCAGCCTGGAAGTTAGGCGGTCCTATGCCATTGTGGTAAATATATCAACTCTCTCTGCAATACGTTTGCCTTTCATCAGATTCTTTTTTAACAAGGTAAAAGATTTAATTTAATGGTTAAGAAAATAAAATGAAATAAAAGATATGTGATACATGAGCAACTCCATTAGACTCTCTAGGAAAATGAGAATTGCCAGACAAGGTCTAGACAGCAGTCCAGTAACTTGTCTCTGAAATGGTTAATTGTGGAACAAATAGCTCACTTTCAATGCTGCCTTGAGAAAAGGTCTGACTATCAGATGGTCTAGAACCTAGAGAGAAAATTACCGTCATAATAAGCACATCTCATACGTTGTGTAAGTGCAATGCACTTTGCCAAAGTGAGAATGTAAGCATGAGGACTAGAAACAAAAAGGGAAAGGGAAGAGCAGGTGTCTCTGTAGAAAATAAGGAGGTATATACACACGTGTGTATACGCCTGAACCACCACCATCCTGTGCTGAACCCTCTGGCCCATGGGCACAGGCCAGGGCAGTTCTTCGCAGGTGGTGGGAGAAGAGAGCGCAGCACAGTGTAACTCCTGCTGTGTACAGGCTGTAAATTGGCCACAATGCAGGGGGGCTGGATTTGACCCTAGAAAATGCTGTGCACAGGGACTTTCAGGCCTCTGCAAGCAAATCCCATAGCTTTTAATCATCTGAGTCTTTTATGCACAAGAGTTTTTGTTGGGTTGTTTTTGTTTTGTTTTGTTTTTTATACACAATACAAGAACTATTAATTCCCTGGACTGCTTTCAGAAGAGAAAACCTAAAAGGCATCTGTGTTGTTTGTTCCCTTCAATATAGCTTTTATACCAACGGTATCCTTTGCAGTCAGCTTCTGGAAAGGACACAAGTTAAGTTAGAAGACTCAGAACATTTTGTATGTTCCTTGCCCTCGTTACTGGGCTGTTTCCTTTTGTCTGTCAGTAGATGTAAAAAAAAGTAAAATAATTTTTTCCTCTTTTACTGAGGGTTAATTTATTAATCTGTACTACAGTGTTGGAACAGGCACAGGTGCCAAGAGTCACTTCCAAGACTGTATCTTAATAACTTCCTCAAGTGTCCATTAGTCTGGAGATGCAAATTGTTTTACTGAAGCAGTGCTAGTTATTCTCTCTGCACTTTTTTTTTTCCCTGGATCTGGGACCCCCTGAATCCATGTCTCTATTGTCTGAGCCAGCTGCTGAAAGGAGTGAAATCCATTGTACTATCCTTCCTGAACTGTAATGTGTCTTTAAGCATATGCAGCTCATAACAGAGGGCCCCATAAAATAAAAAAGGCATTTCTCCCTAGTTCTCTTGCTATCATTGTCTGGCTGCCTGCTCAGAGGCTTCTTAATTTAATGTTTTTCAGTATTGTAGGACTGTGACACCTCCACTAAATGGGACATAGGCTTGCTTATACCTGCTTACACTCCTGACTGGTTAGAAATGCCTATTAAGCCACTTAAATGTGAGTACTGAAATACTGAGCATTCACATTGTTAGCATGGGGCTCTGGGCTAGTAGGAGAGTCAGTGCAGCAAGGGTTAATATCCCCCTTGCAGCCCTGTCTTGAGTCTGTGAGATCTAGGAGCATGGGTGGGGAGGTGGCACAAACAGGAAAGATGCTTTCTGGCTCCATGAAGCCTTTCTGTGCTGCTTCACCTAAAAGAAGAGCAGTCAGTGTTTCAGTAGGGGTTCAGTGACATTTCATGGTAGTCTCCCAGTGGGGCTGAGCATCCTCTACCTACAGAGGACAGTCTACTTGCGTTGTGGCTGCTCACAAAGCACTGAGATGCTCCAGCTCACTTCTTCAGCTACCTTATGGGATACTCTGAATGCAAAGGAAGTTATTTGGCAGCTTGTTTCAGCAGACAATATCGTTGTTATTGCCAAATGCTTTCCTCCTGGCTTGCCTTGGGGTGGGCAGGTGGGGGAACACCCGCAGCTAATTAGAAACAGGTATTTGTCTGCAGGTAACACTGCCAGACAGAAGCCCTTTTGCATCTCACAGAGTCCATGCAATCTGCAACATCTGAACAAGCCCCGTGGGGCAAGAGATGAATTTTTCACACCTGTTTCTCCAAATTTAATAATAATAAAAAATTCCACGCAAGCTCAAGAAGGCAACATTCCAGTAACATTTTGCTTTTACTGACTGAAATTTCCCGTAAGATGGGCCTCTGGCTATAGAATGGAAAATCTGTCCTCACTCACTTCCCCTCAGTACTGGGCGGACGTATGGAGTCTGGTTGCTTTTTTATTCTTGCCAGGGCTGCTGCAGTAGCTCTGTGCTTGTTAGTCCCGGGTGCCATGAAGTCAGAGCCACGAGTCTCCCCGTCGCAGTAGGCGGTGGGGGTTGGTAGTTTGTTCCAGGGGACGTTCCTAAGCCCTGTGTCACTTCATTACACAGCAAATTGGGAACAGACACTATTAATGTAGACAGAAGAAAAAAAAAAAAAGAAAAGAAAAAGGGGAGTCATAATACCATCAAAGAAATGTGTATAAAGTCCATAAGTGCTTCTGCACCTTGGCCAAATGCCAAGTTGAAATCCAAGACGCCTGATGTGTTGAATTCTGAGTTTCTCACCACACTGCTCTTTTTTATATTTTATTTTTATTTAGCAACAGGTAGTGAGATACAAACTTTACTGTGTAGCAGTTACTATGTTGAGGTAGTGGAAAACTACAGGAGGAGGACATGGGCTGAATTTGGCTATAATTGACTGGAATTCATGACATGAAGTATCTTTTGTTGGCTTTACAAAATGGAATCACTTCCTAACTGTAATGAGCAATCTTGGACATGATCGTTTTGGGATACTAAAGCACTGACTGTTACATGAGTACTTCTAATCCTCATTGCATAATGGTGTCTGTAAAAAGCTTTTAAAGAAGAAATAAAATATTTGGAATTTGATACCTATATAGGTTCTGAGTCCTCTCTCTGTTCTCCAGGCATCAGTTTTAGAATTCAGCCTTGTGGGAGGCACTGCCTTTGCCAGAATAAATGCAGTTTAAAACAACAACAGTAGAAAAAACTCCCATAATGCAAATGTTTGCCCTAAAAATTGCTTTAGATGAGAGAAACCTAACTGCACTCTAACAAAATCAGGGCTGTTCTGTAGATGACAGATTAAAGCAGAGATCTACAGCAGGAACTCTTCTTTTTCTTGGTTAGATCTCATTTTAGTTGTGTGCTTCTGTGCATTCCTTATTACAGACAGTGACTGCTATTTGTTTGGGATAATCAAAAAGCTGAATTTACCCCTCTACACAGCAACAAGACTTTTCTGCTCTGTCTTGATTGTTTTGAAAACATAAGTATTATTAAATTATTGATACTGATAGTGCAAAAAAATGAAATGTCTGTTCTTTTGTGAATTGAACTCAATTAACTTCAATTTTGTAAATGAAGTTTTGGAGGAGTATTTGCACAATACTGTCATATAATTTGTACTCCAAAAATATGGGGATAAAAGAACTGTATTCAGAATAAAAGCAGCATATGTGATTTCTACTGTTGCACTGTCATATAGATAGATTGCAAGCAACCTCATTTCAATGTGGAATGATTTGGATTATTCTGTTGTGGAAGGTTTGCCTTGTTTGCTAGCTCTGAAAGGGAGATAACCTTAAATCTGAGGTAAGAAAGATGGTTATGAGCAAGAGAGAAAGTTTAAACTGAATTTGCTCTTCTGTTGATGTTAAGAGCGCCCCAAACTTACGAGGAGATAACAGGGTTTTAGAGAATACAGAAAAGGCACTTGGTATAAGGAATAGTCAGTTAGGCATTATCCTGTCTTACTCTGGCATATATTTTGCTTCTGCTGTGTTATCTGATGGACTCTAGTCTCAGTCTAGGGTGGACTACACTGTCCTATTAAAGATGTGAAGAACTTGGAAATAAGAAAGGATTGGTCAGGGCTTAATTACAGACTTACAATTTTTTTGTTAAATTCATGACTTAGATGCTTCTGACAAATTTACTCTGTCTTCCCCCCCCCGCCTCAAAATTATTGCTAAGCCTGGATTTCTAAAGATACAGAAGCAATGTAAGAAGTGAGCTAACCCATTTGAAGAAGTCTGGGATTACAGCTGTGTTTAATGAAATCTGAGTTAGCTATAGAGAATGTAAGTAAGCTAAATCCCATCTGCTTTGAGGTTTCCCTTTGGTCCCAGAAGAAGCCAAATGCAGGATATGAGGAGAGGTGTATGGGCTCCTACCGGAAATGCTGGGAAAAAGGCAAGGAAAAAAGGCCTCCCTCTTCTCCTTCAGTCTGCTTTTATGATGTGACCTTGC
This sequence comes from Fulmarus glacialis, assembly GCF_000690835.1. Taxonomy (NCBI): domain Eukaryota; kingdom Metazoa; phylum Chordata; class Aves; order Procellariiformes; family Procellariidae; genus Fulmarus; species Fulmarus glacialis. The sequence continues at coordinate 98,442 of NW_009203536.1, read as the reverse complement.
TAGCGACACAGTGCAGTGCGTTGAGCAGTACACAAGGAGAGAGCAGAAAGAGCTTGTGTTCCCCCTCACTGTCATATAAATCGGATCAGAGCTCTGTGAAGAGCCAGCATCGCCTCTCCCTTTTCCCATTGCTTTTCTGTGTCCATAGATATCTTGTGTAAAATGGGCAGCACTAGAAATCGGGCTGGTAGGACTATGTCTCTTCATGTCTCTTCACAGGTGCAAGTTGGAGATGAACAGCTAGATCAGGCAGGACATTTCTGAGGACTCTTTTGAGTGATGTGGGATTAATCATGCAGCTGGTCTTTGCCAGTCTTTGACAACTTGAATATGATATCCCAGCTGATCAGGGGGCAATTCTGAGAAAAAACAGAGGAGAGGGAGACACTAATTAGCACTTTTCACTAAAAATGGGCAACAACTGGGGAGTCAAGTGGAAATTCTCATGTCTGCTTTTCCTTGACCATGTTTCTTGTTATATTATCAAGAAGTGAGGAAATAATTAGGCAAAGGTAGCTGTAAAAACCTCTTTGTTAGTACTCGAGGAAGCCAGGATTATATTTCAAGGATATGTGTCTATCGTATCTACCAGCCCCTCTCCGCTCTGCTCCTGGGATATTGCTCTTGAACCTGAGGTTCAACATCCAAAGTTAGTTCTTCGTTGAAAATGAACAGTTTAGTTCCAACTCTCACACTAAAACACTTGGCTGGTCTGTACAAATGCTGTGCAGGTCAAACAGCTCTGCTGTCTGGCTTATGTCTCTGCTATTTCAGTGAACCTTTCACCTCTGCAGCAGATTGCAGAGGCTAAGAATTACAAAGCAAATGATCGGTTCTCCATCAGCCAGATTCCTGACTTTCTCTAATGACTTTATCTGCTGCTCATCCCCAGAAGCTGGATCGAGAGGTTAAATATCCCTATTTGCTAATCTGTTGCCATGATTTAATAGTTTAAAGCAATTTTATTATATGCTTTGAAGACTAGAGACATAAGTGTCTAGGGCCAGCACAAACAGGTAGCTTTTAGTTGTTTTGGGACGTATCCTGTCTTCTCAACCACAGCTCAAGATTTCTAGTACTTGGACAGGCTGCTTTCCTCCAAGGTTTGTTTGGGGGTTTTGGGGAGATTTTTTTTTTTTTTTGACTCAAAGGACAGACAAACAGGTCTCTTCTTCTGTTATTGGGGTGCTTTAATAGAAATGTTTTTTTCCCCCCTCTCTTATGTCAGTGGATCACGAGTATCTACGTAAAAGCCAGTCAAACTGTGCAAGAAGGACACAATGTGTCTGCTTATACTCAAGTGGGTCTTTTATGGATGCTATTGATAGAACATTGATTAGAATACCTATCATAAATACAATTTGTTTATATGGTTGCTTACTTTCATTCACAGGGATGC
>NW_009203536.1:96285-97012 GCF_000690835.1 Fulmarus glacialis | reverse complement strand
GTGATATATGTGATATGATGTTTATAGATGTGGCGAAACAGCAGCTTTTATTTAATTTCCAGGGGGTATATAATTGAAGGTCCTTCTGCCACATTTTCCTACTGTGTCTTCCTGTGTCAGGGTTTTACTTTAGGATTAAGACAGCCGTTGTGACCAGCTTTCTACTTTAAAGGTTGGACATGGTTTCCTTGACAGCCAGTGGGTCTTGTCTCTCCAATTAGCAAAAATTAATCCCTGCACAGTGATTATCAAACCCACCACCTTTAACTCCATAGATCCAAATCCTTGTAAAGTTTCTCTTTTGTTATGTTGGGGGGTTGCATGTGTACATTTGTTATGGGTTACCTGTTAAATAGCTAACCAGGCTTGGTACAGTTTTTAGAGTAATTGACAGCATTGCCTGAAGCATGAATGACTGAACTGAGCTGTAATCTTTCCCCTCTGCCCTTAGAAAAGAATTTTTCACTGTTTTCCTCAGAATAGAGGCCTTCATCCTAAGGCAGGAATTATAGCAGAACCAGGGTGTTGTGTATTTGGGTATGGATAGCTGAAAAATGTCAAATTTGTAATGTGGGCTTCTGGCTAGGTATTAGAAAGTCTTCAACCTTGTCTTTGATTTCTCATTCTGCTACTGACATTATGTTTAATTTTGGTGTAGTTCCCCCTCAAAAAAAAGTGCTGTACTCTTTGCCAAGCTTGTTTTACTAAACTGTATTGGTTTTGGTAT
>NW_009203536.1:52745-96256 GCF_000690835.1 Fulmarus glacialis | reverse complement strand
AAGACTATATTACTTTTAAGGTCCCATTTCATTCTTTTTCTGTGTAAATGCTTTGACATTTTTGGATGAAACGTGCAGTTGGGACTAAATATTGCTTAAACTCATGAAACCGTTTCTCTGTTTTTTAGTTACAGCACAGCATGGCTCACACTAATTAGAATCATTTAAGGCAGTAGTTAGCTACCAGAGGAGCTTCTTGTTAAATCTTTATTCTCCTTTTTCTTAAGAAAGTGGATTTTTATATTTAGTAGCACAAAGATAGATATGTCTATGTAACAGGTGTACATTTTTGCAGACGAGTAGTCTCATGCTTGTGCTAGGTGAGTGGTCCATTTATGGTGACCAGTTGGCATGTCTCTTAGTGACTGAATGTGTTTTCTGGGAGCAACATGTTACTTGGGGAAGTGCTGCTTTCAGGCACCCTTTACTGCAGGGCCCTTCAGGGCCATCACTTAGTCCAGGAGGGCATCAAAGATTGTGGAGTGTCCACGGCTTTTTTTCTGTGGTGTGGAGGAGGTGTATGGGAGGTGTTAATGTGGCATAAATGAGGACATTTGGGTAGCAAGCGCCATCAAATTCCTACCCAAAGTTAAGACAGATTCTTATTAAACAAACCGTACTTGATATACCAAGATACAGACCGAGGGAATGTTGCTATCACTGTCTGTGGAGAGCTACATTTTTCAACTACCATGTTCATTAGATGCCCCCATCTCTATCTAAGTGACTGCTTAGGTAGAGCAATCCTGTGGGTAATGTAGGCTACCTTCCCCCCAGGCCAAACCCTTTGTGATGATTGTTGGGGGAAATTGCATCATCTTTTCTAACAAAAGGGTACTTAGGTGTGCTCACATCTGTTTGTGCTGTATAACTATCCACTCTTCAGTCTTTATTAGCGTTAGGAATCCTCATCACTATAGGGCATACACTGATAATGGCTATTGTTGTATTTGAACACGTTTCATATAGAATGGATAAGCACTACAGACTTTTGCTTTGCTGTTTTCGTTACTTAAGCTTCAGTAGGGAAACTGTTCCTGCAAGACATTTAAGGATGTGTTTAATGTGATTAGCTGTAATTTTGACATCAATAAGCTTAAAAACATGATTACAGTAAAGTGCACATAAGTAGGGATGGATAGAAGACTGCTTAAGTATTTTTATGAACTCAAGCACTTAGAGGATACAAATTGGTGTGGCACTGTATTAAAACCTTTACAGCAGTTGAGTTACTCTCCCTGTGTCATCTATGGATTAACCACTTATGAGTAATATTAACATGCTGATAAAAGGTTTACACCATCCCCCACTTTCTCTCACTCAGTCCTCAGCAATTTGGTATCTTCTTCCTTGTCGCTCTTCCTACCTTGATATGTAATGAAAACCATATTTTGTCTCATAAACCTCCAATAAAATCTACTGCAGATATAATAAATGCCAAATATATTTACGAACATTAGAAGTCACTCTGTGTCACAGAGTGACACCAGCAGTTTGGATGGAAAATATTTGTGTACTGGCATAGTTATTGTTGTCTATTTACTCTTTTTTTTTTTTTAGTGAAGCTTTGATTTTTCCTGAGTGAATTTAGCATAGTGCTATCTAGATTATCTTTGTAAAGGTTTGTGATATCACAACAAATTCTTTTCTAGTGTATATTATCAGTATGTTGATGTCTACCTTGCAAAGGACATTTATTTTATAGATAAAGAGATGATCAAGGTAATCTTTTCAGAGCATAGCAGACCTTGCATTAGCACCCAAGTCAGCTGGCTCCACTCTCATGTATCCCTTAACAGGCACATAACTCCTTTTCACTGATGTGATGAGAGGGTTTGAAATAATTTTATTAAACACCAACATCTTCTCAATTATGTCTTGTTTGTGATTAAGATTGTGGTCTTTCCAGGTCATGCAAATACTGCCAAGCCATACTTCGCTCTTAAAAGACCAGTTAAAGAAAGGCTAAATGGATATGTCACAACTGTCTTCCTGTGTACAGGCAGTACACAAGCCCAGTGGGTCTGCTCTCAAGCAGCTGCTTCTTATTTCTTCATTTAGGGAATGAATGCAACCCTTGGGAAATGTCCTGATGACAATAATAATAATAAATCCAAATAATAGAGGAAATTTCTTTTTCCTTTTTGGAGATAATCTCATAAAAATTCCAAAATTTAGAGGTATGTTTCTGTAATTTAGTGTTTGGTGTGATATTTAATATTTTAATGGATATTATGGGGCATCAACTTTACTGTCTTTGCATGTGCAGTTGATTCCATTGAAGTTCTCAGTAGTGCTGGTCTGTGCAGCAATTGCAAACTTGTACCTTCAGTTTCTGCATTCATCTATTTAGGTCAGACTTCCCCTGGGTTAAGAAAGAGGTTCTGCATTCTCTGATATCAAAAAAATGGACACTCTTCTTGCCTTTCAACATGGCTTGCAATTACCGGGATCAATCCAGCCTCAAAGCAATGTTGTCTTCAGCATGGTTGAACATGGTCGTACATGTTGAACATGGGAAAGGATGGTCTATGTTTAAATTAGTGTTCTCACCTAAATGTAAGCACTGGACAAGTAGCCAAAAGTCTGCAGTGCTTGGAAGCCGTTATTCTGCTTGAGAGTCATCACATCAGGGAAAGGAGAATATTAGTGTAGAGGCAACATGAATTGCTGCAAATAGCAGATATTTAAAGCAATAGTTTAGTTATTTAGATATTTTCTGGAGAAGTAAGTTGAAGTGTCTTCTTTTAGCATTGAATGATTCTAAATAAATGCTCTCATAGAAATCAAAGTCTGTTTGCAAATGATTGTCAAGTAAGAAGCAGTGAATGCACTGGGACAATGGTTTGCTGCAAATTAGTGGGAAATCAACTGAAAGGCAGCAGATAAGATGGTAGCCCAAGAGCCAAAGTTTTAGCAAGGTTGCTACTCAATGTGAATACTACTCAGTGTGAACTAGAATTAACTGACCTGTATTTGGCTACAATCTTAAAGGAATCAAGGCAGTGCAGATGTAAATACAAAAGTACTGTGCATTTGATTCTGTACCATGGAATCTTGTGAATATGGTCTCAAAAGACAGAAAACGAAGGGAAAGGATATTCAGTGAAGAAGGATCAAAACGTCTCTAGAAATTACTTGACATAAAGGCATCAGTCATAAGAATGGAGCATGGAAAGGATCTTTAAATTCATGTCTCCTTAAGGATCAACCCTGTGATATTATAGTCTCTCTTTAAATCTTGATTTCTCATCTTCCTCTTAACATTAAATAAGATAAGCTGTCTTTTTTTTTTTTCATTTTGACTAAATTGGTACTGTTTCTAAAGCTGGCTGGCTTGGCTGTCTCCACGCTGTGCTCTTGGGTGCTGCTTTTGAGCATTGTCCTACTCTAACATTAGTTTTCTGTGAGAAATGCACTTCCTTCCAGCCACAGGCATTGAATACTTCTCCTGGCTCCTAAAACTGTTCAAATAAGTATCTGTTTCCCTGCCCCAAAGCAATATCATCTGGCCATTTAGGTTTCATAAGTTATATTCCAGTGGCTCACTGCATTCCCATCTGCATATTACTGAAATCGGCTGCACTATGTGCGTGGCAAAAGACTTCTCAGGCTACGCTTACAGTAGTGTTAATTCCCCCTGGGTTCATGTCTTTGCATTCAGGGCAACTTTCACTCTCACAAATACGCTGCTATAAAATAGATTATTCCTAGGACTGGGTGAACCAACATAGGTATTAAAATGGAACTAAGTCTAATTACCTGTGTTGTAACAATTTTGTCCCAAGGTGGTAATGAGCATATTTTTTGCAGTTCACTATATTTTCCAAAACAATTAGTTGGTCTCTTTTATGCTTTCATAAATATCAAGATATTCCTAGATTTGTCTATCTGTTATGATCTTCTGTATACGTTTGAATTTCATCTCTAATATGAGCTTGTAAGCGTATAAAAACACAGCAATAAACTCAAGATTGTGAAGTTCAGTGTTCATTTAATTTCTCGTTGTTCCTTTCCTTTAAAAAAAAAAAAAAATCAGTTGCTATCCACATTTATCTAATGAAAGAGGATACCCCAGGGCACAGAATCTAGTTTTAGTCCTGCCTGTTAGAGATCACAACCTAAAGCTATCTTTCTATGTAAAATACATTTTCCGTGTTCTTTCATGTTATCATTTGCTTCTGACTCAGTGTATCATTAAATGTTTGCAACAGAGTATGATTAAGGATGGGTGAGCCTGAAAAGATAAAACAAGAACAGGCCTGAACTCTTACCTGAAACTCATCTCATATGGCATTTTTTTTTTTGAGGTAAGTGGGTGGAGAATTATTGGAGAATAATTTAGTTGAAATTTTGATTCAATAACTCCTGGCAGAAAAGCTAGTATTAGCAAATGCTCCAAAAATAAATCCTGCAAGTTGCTTTCCACAGTTTACACACAAGCTTTATCTATCTTGTTTAGACTTATGGGCGTGGACAAAGAAATAAAGTGTTTTGCAAATCTATGTGAAAGGACTACTGAAGTAAGAGACAGCGAATTGTTCCTGTATGGAGAACCATCTTTTCCTGAGTCCCCATCAGGTTTTGTTGGAAGAATTGTGTTGCATCTCCCATGCAGTTTTTGGCCTTGAGTACATGTTTTAATTGAATTTCACAGGACTATATAATTGGGTGAGAGCTAATGTAGGCTGGTACCAAGACCATCTTGAAAATATTCTGAGAAGAATTACACATAAAAATTGCAGACTTGCTAGTGGCTGTATACAATAACCCCATTGCCTTTGCGATTGGTGGAGATGTCCAGAACACGATTTACTTTTAAGAAATTAGCAATCAAAGAGGATCCGATGCCTTTACCAGGGATTAATTAACATTTCTGATCATCTCTCCAATAGAGGCTCATTTCTTCTCTTAGGGCATGAGTGTTATGAAACACAGCATGTCAAAAAATTAACACAGAAATTGGAAATGGGTGTTCATAAATGGCTGATAGAGATGCATCACTGATTTTACTGAAACTTTTGATCTCACTCCTGTAATTGGTTGGAGAAGCGAGATCTGTTTGTTCGAAAATAATTTGTAAAAATTTCTACGAGGTTTTTTTTGTTTTGTTTTGGGTTTTTTTGCTTGGTTTTTCATCAGCAGCTATTTGGAAATGACTAAAATTTGTGCCATGTGCTGAGGAAGGGAGCTCGGTGTGAGCTCAGTGATATTATTAGCCACAAGAGAATACACACAAGGGGTCAATGCTATGTATGAAAGCCACAGCAAAGAAAATTTAAGTAGTTCAGTGAGCAAAAGAACTCTACTTTTTATGGTCTCCAAAAGTAATGATTCTAAAATGGTGATTCAGAATTCCAGAGTCAGGAATTCTCCCATCCTTTCCTAAACGCGTAGGATGGGCCACATCTTCCTGGTAGTGCTCTGCTTGTGAAGCAGCAAAAAGGAAAAAATCCTGAAAGTGATGTGTGAGTCCATGGGGCCTGGGAAAGGCCCCCTGGGAGGAGATACATTCAGAAAGAAACATGATCAGAAAGGCCTGGGCGTTCAGTTTTTATTCTCATGAGCATCCTTGTTCCTGAGTAGGATGCCATTACTTTCCTACTGGGCTGTCCCATAGCCCCTTGAAATCGGTGAGTTGTGTTTTGTGTTTTCATTGTCTTCAGAGGTGTTTGCATAAGTCTTGCTTTCTAAATCATCAAACAGAAGAGTGATTTCATCCTTTATCCTAGAAGATAGACCTGAAAGTTAAAGATTAATATTCCTCTCTCTCCCTGTGTCAATGCCCCCTCCCCCCCACCCCCCAAAAAAAACCCAAACCAAAACCCAAAGAAGAAACAAATCAACAGTGGGCTGGGGTGTAGGCAAGGGAGAGGCGGATTTTTAGTATCAGGTAGGAGGGAGATCAGTGTTAATGAGAATCCTTTAACTTTTTTTGCCACAAGCCTGAGGTTCAAGGGTAGTCAGAGATAAACACTCCTGGAAAGGTCCCAGATGAGCACTCTGTGTGTTACTGATAGCTCTGGGATGGGAAGCAGAGAGAATGCAATGACTGAGAAACCATAAGCCTTTACAAAAGTGGTTGGATTATCTTTACACACACAGAGCCACGTAATCTCTTTTTATCAGATCTGAGAAGAAAGGGAATCCCTCCTGTGTCATTCTCTTCAGGATTTTATCTTTTCTTTTTTTTTTTTTTTTATGAAGAATCAGGCTAGGACTCTGCTGACTAGACTTTTCTCTTGATTTCTCCACTGTTCTCCTTACAGCTCTTGAGAGAGCAGGAGGAGTGCGAAAGGACACAAAGGAGATCACAAGTTTGAAAATATGGGGATTTGCCAGATCCTCAGCTTGTGTAAATCTGAATTTTTCAGTTGATTCCAGTGGAGTGGAGTTGGTTTATACTAACTGCACATTAGCCCCATTATGTTCTGTAGGAGCTTCTGAATTGAAGTCCTGCTTGTGATTCCTCTGATTTTATTTAAGTTTGCTACTCTTTCGCAATGTTAAAATAATGGGGATGAGGGGATTAAAACTCCTGATAATGTACTCTGCTGATGCTATAAGGAAAATATTCTGCTTTCTGAGTCATTTGCCCTGAGCTGACTTTCTTTTTTAATGGTTCAGGGGTTTCCTTCTTTAGCCATAAATTGCATGCAAATTCTTTTTTTGTGTGTGTGCCTGTGTATGACAGTCTGTGTATGTGAGTGTGTGTGTGTGTCTTTCAGAAGCTAAGCCAAAGAGAGAGGCTGTTCCTTTAAAGCAAAACTGAAAAAAATGCCTTCAGGCATCCTATTACAGTGGAATGAGCCAAGGATCAGGATTTGCAGCTCAGCTATATAAACCCAGCAGAATCTGGCTGATCTGACCAGTTTGCCTTACTGTCAAACGCTTCTGTCTTTCACACACTCACACGCAAAATTAGACAACGCAACTTCTCTGAGTTTTGACAGGACGGCAACAAAGTCAGAAGCCGATAGCTGACTTTAACATCATATTTATTTTCATGGAGACTGCTTACAGCGGGATCTAATCTCTGCCAGAGTCTGTAAGGTAAGTCTGCTTCCTTCCCGAATTAAAAAATCAGGAGCCCTTCTCCCACACAAGTTTGCAATAACACAGTGTTCTGTCATGACCCTCATAGTTAAGACTATCAGCCTGAATAGTCAGGGATCTTATTAAGGAATATTTTTGAATTGGAGCATGCGTGTCTTTAGTTTGTCTTTATTGTCCGGTGTAATAATAATGTAAGAAATGTCGCAATGACATCACTCTGATCCAGTGAATGAATGAAGGATGATTTAGCTGAATGCTGGACATCTACAAAAATATAGACAGAAACCTAATTGACAGAAAGGTAGAAAATCAGATTTGGGATTTCCTCTTGGCTACTGAAGTAATATAAATGTTTCCCCCATCCTCATGTCGTGTACCAGACTAAGTCCACTTGCAGTTCTTAAACCTCCCAGGTAACTCCTCTTCCTATGCTATTGTGTATGACTTGAAAAGAGTCAGGCCCTTTTCCTTTTTAATTTGCTGTCTGCACACTTATTTGCACTGAAGCCTTTGTCACCTTCCTCCCCGCCCCCACTGGGCTCCAGTTTCTTTTAGAAGTATGGTAACATTAGTCTGCAGTGGGGAGCAAAAGACAAAGGAAGATCCAACTGGTATCTTATTACCAGTACTTAAATGGGTGGGTTCTGGGGAGTGGGGGGGTGAAATTCTCCATCATCACGGAAAAATGGAGACACTTGCTTTACAGTGTGTCTTAACTACTTGCTCCCTTGTGCACTTAGATTTTCTGCATGACTGTGTCTGCGCTTACCAGTTAGGCTCAAATTGGCTTAAAATAGAGAAGCTGACTGGGAGAAGGTGATTGCACTTAGCTTCATCTAGGAGTTAAGCCCACTTACTCAAAACTTTGTGTTACATCACCTTTGCAGAGTTTTCCCTGCCTGATTCGCTCTCTGGTTACTAGGAGATAGAGTTTTTGGCAGTTATTCTAAACTTCTGAAAAGTCTATATCATACTATGCAGGAGAAAGATATGTTCAGATTGAAATGATGGTGACATGTCCTTTTACACAGTGGAGACATTACAAAATTAAAAAGCATAATAAAGATATTTATCAAATGTTCCTTCACGAAAAAAATAGAAACCAATGAGATGCATGCGATTTTATGGACTGGGCAAAAGCCTTATTGTCAAGCTGGTGTGTTTGGTTTTCTCTCCCAGTTTATTTTTTTTTTAAATCATATTAAATAATGGGAATTCATTTACACGCTTCCTGATTAACATTATATGTGGGTTTTGTTTTATTATGCTGGGGTTGTGTATTTGCCTTTTAAAGCTGTGAAATCTTAAGGGTGCTGTAGTCTGAGAATGAGCTAGACAGTGGGGGCTAGCGACAGCCCTTTGAATTCTAGGAGGACTTTCAGAAAAGTGTTATGTTTGGGTTTTTTCTTACTGCTATTGCATTTGCTCAGGAGCAAATGTTTGATCAAATAAAATTGTTTAACCAAAAGAAGAGAATCAGTCTATCTGCAGTTCACCTTCCCTGGCAGTGAATTTTGAAAGTACTTGGAAGGGTTATCAGGGTGTTCCTAGCGCATCCCCTTTGCAGCTGCTGCACCATTGCTTAGGAAAGGATGGGCATCTGAACTGAGCAGGGCCATTGGCAGCTGAAAAGGGGCAGAGTGGGAGGGATGCTGTACAGGGCACTGCCTGCCCCCACTGTCACTGACCCTATCACTGTCGCTATCCTCAGTAAATTGCTATTCGTTTCCCATATTTTGTGCTCATTATTTTTATCCTCTGGCTCCTTTCAGCCCAGAGAAAATTCTTTGCAAGTTCCAGTCCTTAATCCTATAACTACAGTTACTTTATCAGTGTTTCCAAAGCTGTAGAAGAGCCAAAGGATCTGCTGAAAAGTGTACAGCCTGCAGATTAGAATGTCATGTCTCATTTGGAGAGGAAGCTGATACTCTGCTGAAGAAATCTCATCCAGGTACATTGTGGTGATAGGCATATGAAAAGAGAACCAATGAGATCCAATCCTCCTGTTGAAATAATGATGCTTCATGGTAGTAGAACTTACTGGGAATATCCCTAAACTCAGGCTAAAAAGTGCTGCACAAAATTAAGAGTTACTGCGTTAACTGGAGACTTTTTGTTAATGGAAATCTATTCTTTTTTTTTTTTTTTTGATCTCAACTCTTTAAGACTGGCTCATTTCTCCTCAGTATTCACTTAAACTTAACTATCATGTTGCTACAACAGCATTTCTAAAGATGTTTGAAGTTCAGATCGGGTGGCTCATTTTTCATATTACTGCCTTTTATAAAATATCTAAAAAAAGCCAAAGACTATTAATGTACAAAGATGTTCTGACTTGCTATAAAGAGACTGTCAAAGTTTGTTCTTGAGTATTGTTTCATGTTTTGATAAGAAAATGAGATTGAATGGCAGAGTCTGTGCTTCTCGGGACTTTTTCATCCTTTTCAAGAGTGAAGCAGAACTGAGAAGCAAGTGTGCATTTGAAACAGTGATGTTGCTTTGGAGCCAGAGCTTTAACCCTTTCATCCCTTCTGGTAAAACCATTTGAAATACTAGACCTGCTTGTGCAGTTCTCTGCCATTTTCCTAGTACAACACAACAGCACATCTGTTCATCTAGCTTTGTAGGCTGTGTTCAGAGGTTTGAGTGGTGCTAAATGGCAATGAAGTGTACTGGACTGTATAATAGTTGTCTGGTGTAAATGGATGTCCCGTATTGGCAAATCTGTTAGGAAGAAACAGTGTTCGTTCAGTTGGCTGTTTCCATCAGTGAACTCTAGTATTTGTCTAGATTGAATACTACGTTTGGAAGTAAGCGTAAATGCAGAGGGTGGTGTCTGCTTCATTATCAGTTACACATTTACCTGTCCTACCTATGTGACATATATTGAAACAGGAGAAATTCAGAGTGGTTAATAATTACGCTAATTTGAAGCCTGTGACTTGATATATTCGTCCTTGGACACATGCCACCACAGTCTGCTAAGCTGAAGGGCCATTGACAGTTTTAAGGTCCAGTGTCTCGTAAAGCTCTAGGCTTAGGAATGGATGATTTACATGACCGGAAAGTTAGAAATCTCAGCTTTCCAATAATAAAAAGGAATTTCTTTTGAACTGTGGCAGCTGGAGATCTTGGGTTTTAAAATTGTGCTCTGATTTACCAACATGCACTTTCTCAGACTTAATTTCTGGTGTGAATTTAGCACACCCTTCTCAAAGACTGATCTCTGTTATCAAAACTTGTGGTTATAAACTGCAGAAGTCTGAAACTACTGTAAAATGTAATAGCTACTCTTAGTAGTTTTAAGGAAGTTGCTGTTGTAATATTGCAGAAAAATCATTGTTACTGAAGTAGGAAACTAAGGAAGATAGCAATCAGAGTGAATTAAATTGAGTAAATATTTTGCCATCACCCAGGCTGAGAAATATGCAAAACTAGTGCAAGTAGGATTAGTAAGTTCTGGACAGGAAACATTTTAACTTGAGGTCAAGAGCTGAAAAATAAGGGATATGTACAGATCACTTACGAGTTTACAAGATGTAATTTAATTCATTAAACTGCTTGATATCAAAGTGGACTTGCTGTGTGTGGCTTCTATTGTTTTTTTTGTAGGAGTTTATTAGAAGTTGATGATGTTGTTACTATTGTTACAGCATTTTAGGGCCTCATTGTATTAGAAAGAGTGAATAGACAAAATAAGTGATGCTCTCTGCCACAAAGAGCTTAAAATTGCTATTATTAGCTGTTCAAAAAAGTTCTTTGTGTAGTGAAGAGAAAGAAGAAGGAAGAAGGCATTCTTTGAGGAAAGGGACTACTGGAAAGAAGGAAAATTAACAGCTCCGAGAGACAATCTTGAGCTGTCTCAGTTTCCACCGAGCTCTGGGGTTTATACAAGTGTGAAACTTCCCCTAACTCAGTGCTTACTGTCCACTGATGCGTTCGACCCTCTGTCTAATCTGAGCTGAAGTTAAATGCCTTCCACATGTGAGAAAAGTTAAAAACCGGGCATTCTTCCAGCTAGTGAAATCTTGCAATGTATGATGTAACTAAACTGTGTGGAATGGGCAGACTGGGGAGAAGGAGTCAGAATGGGATTCTGCCTGACAAGACATGTGTCTTGATCCAGCAGAAAGTGTTTGGGCATTAAAAGAAGGAATATAATAGGGATCCTTCTGCTAAAAGGACAAAGTTTGAATTACTTAGTGTCTCTTTTTAACATTCACTGGAGTGATATACATGCCCTTATAACTATACGTGGCCTTAATGTAATATTTTACTGCATTTCATATGCATCATTTCTCTCTCTCTCTCCCATATACTGCGTATCCTGTTGCTGACAAAACAACAAATCTCCCCTTCCCCCATAGCTTCAGTGAGTATATCTGGATGTAGACTTTGAAGAATACTAGTTAATATACATTATATCCCGTAAGGTACCCCTCATAAACAAATGTGAGATTTTACTGCTCAAGTTGTGGAGTCAATGAGAATAACCTTCCATTTATGTTTTTGTTTGGCTTATGCATGAGTCAATCACCAAAGATAAATTCATCCTGGGTTGATCTTGTTGCAAGAAATTTCTCCAAATTCACATCCTTAATTGTCTTGCCACTGTAGTTTCAATTAAACTAAGGTGGGATGTTGCCAAGTTTCAGAACTTCTGACTAGAGAGTCCCTGTGTACGAATAGCCTGTGGCATTTTGTATTCTTTGGGTAGCGGAGAACAAAGTTGCCAAGTTTGCATTCAGTCATCCATCACATATTAGCCTACTGGAGGTCCATTCTTCCCTAGCAATAGGGGAGCTCTGCTTCCTACTTAGAAAGATTACTCACACAGAAAGCTCTTTCCCCATAACCAGAACTGCACAGGGAAGAGAAAGGAAGCTTTCTTCAATTCATATAAGTGCTCAGTTTCCAAACTCTTGACAAAAATTATATTGTTTCATGCTTAGAAAACATATTCTTTTTAGTAATTGAGTAGAAAGTACAGAGTGGTAGAACAGTAAACCTTTAATACAGATTTTAAAAACAATTGCTTGAATCATGGGCACAACAAAGGTCTATTGTAGTAGTCTGCCTCTTCCCCATGCCAGGCTGTAGCATTGACTGTATGGGTTTAGATATCAGCCAAGATACTCAAAGGAGTCTGAAATTGGGTGCCTGGGGAAATTCCACTGTAATGATTTTGTTTCAACTGAGTACTTGAGAATTTGTCTGTGCCTTATCCCAAGATGCACCAGAACATCATAAGCTCATAAACCTAAAATTACAAATGCTAATTTTCTTATGGGATTAGGATATTAACCATAATTTTAATCTAAACTCTTGATTCTTCTTTACATTTATGCTCTTTTATACCATTTTGGCAGCACAAAGCTAAAAGGGGATGTAAATATCTTCTTGTGAGTATACATGAAAATTAAACTGTGAGATCGTTTCCCTGTGTGCCCATCAGAACTGGCTAAATAGTTATTTCCACCATTAAGGAACTCCTGCTGGAAGGGGATTAAGAAAAAGATTTGTTTCCAAGAAAGGAGTTTGCTTTTTATTCCCAAGAAATTAAAAGAACTGGAAACAGACAGATTTTGTCAATCAGTTTTGGACTTGTCTCAAAGACAGGATGCCGGGTTAACAGGTGAGAGAGCCAACTGTGAGCTGAACACTTGTGACTGTGGTGTTCTGCCTCTTTGGTTTGATGAAAAGCCTTTATTCGACAGGAAAGGTTCATTTTCAGTATGTGTTACACACTTCAGTACAAGACCTTAGTGGTTATCTTCCTTCTTGGCCTGGCATGATCTCATTTTGCCAGAAGTCAGTTTGTTAGGCTTTCAAAAGGAGCTCAGTGTCTACTTTGCACTGGTTCTTTGTTTTTACTGGTTCTTTTGGAAAGCCAGCCTCTTTTGGATATGCTGAATCCTCCTAAATAATTTGTCTGTGCTGTGTGACAAAGGTCTATGCCAAGAAAGATATAAAAGTAGCCTGTGATGTGTAGGCAATCCATTCCTCTTAGTGAGACACAGTGTAATGCATATTTTTCCTTTACTTGTGGCTTGTACTTCCCTTCTGCATTGCTTGTACTACAGTAATTCAAGTCTGACTGAGAATGAATGCTGCACACTGTAGAGTACAAGTCAAATGAGAACAGGATGCATATTAAAGGAAAGGTCTCAGATCGTTTTTCTTATTGAAGTATTTTGGCAATGTAAATAGTTTCCAGGAAAAAATGCTGGCATTTCCCATGGTGAGCACTCCTTATGAATGTCCTATCTATTTTTCCAGTTTGGTGGCCAAGTGAAGTGTTTATAGGAGGATATACCATCTACAAGCCAGGGAATTTATATTTCCACTGCCAAGCATTAATTATGATGTAGACTTATACACTTTACAGGTTAGCAAGTCAATCTCAGTGATCTAGCACTACAAGTGCTGCAGTTCCAAGTTTGACGGAAAGAATGCAGGACCTAGAGAGAGAGCCATTCTCAAATGCATTCGACATTATTTGTACTTTATTTGTCATTCTCATGCCGTTTATTTGCCTTAGTAGTAGTACACTGGGGTTTGACAGGGTCGCTGGCAGAAGCAAGGAAATGTGGTTTACTGCCAGCCAGTCATGCATTGCCTGTCCATGCTCTCTCCATCACTGGATGTGGTGCCTAGGCTCTTACATCTCTGGGAACTCAGTGTCACTGCCCCATCTGCATTCTCAGAAGACCCGTGCTTCTGGTATTGTAATGCCATGTCAGTGCTGAGGAAGGTCATTTTGGACACAGAGTTCATTTGCTTTGGTTTGGTTGGGATCCCTCTAGATTTGGATGTGATTACCTTTCCACAGTACTAGTGGTCCCACTGGCACTATTCAAATGGGTAAAGTCTCATCTGTAAGAAAAAGGCAACTGATCCTGAATTAATATAGTGCTTTCCAGGTTGTAGCCTGACTCTCTTTTGTACTATTTATGTTGCTCAGAACACATGCCCTTAAGGGTTTAAGGAACCCTTAAACTGCGTTTGTTTCTATGTATATACATAAAACTCATACTTGGTGTAAGAAAAGTGTAATTCCTATAAACAGAAATATGCCCTGTATATCCTATAATCCTATATCCTAATGTCCTATCAATATGCCCTACTACACTGACAAAAAAGGGGCCTTTGTGTAAATAAATATTGAGTCTATGGTGTCTAACTTCAGTGGTTTCACCTGGGGAGAGAGCTTTTTCTGCTAACATGAGAAATTATTATTTCACTTTGATATGGGGCGTTGAATATGCATATAGTATACCTGCTTGACATTGTCTTAATTATATAGTAGAGAAATGTCTTTTTGCAGAGCATGCCTTGGCCTGATTTGATTTGGTTTGTGCTCATATAGGTCAGGATTACTGCTCATGGAGTAACATGGGGATAAAACCAATATGACAGAGAGGAAATTAGAATCCACCAAGCATTTTTTGTGCATAGAGTGGAACTTCGTTGTCTGCATTATTCCTTGTCCGCTTCACTTCAGCTTGCATTTCTGAGAGGATGGTTTTCTCCTATGCAGACTTCAGAGGCTGCCAGCCAAATTCTCATGTGACACAATTGCATTGATTTCACTGGAGATCTGTTGCCGGATAATTGAGCTCCACATCCCTTCTTTTATTCCACGACTCAAATTGCTGTCAGCTAAGACTTTAGCACAGACAGGTCTCAAGTCACTGTGGGTTAAGAGAATGAGGTCAGAGCGTTGTTGGTGGAAGTCTCTCAAGTCTCCCATTAGTGTAACAGTGTCCAATTTGTTGACATTTGAAACAGCAGCACAGATTTTTGTCCGAGTTCAGTCACCATTGCAACTAATCACTTGCTCAGGGCTGTGTATATGGCTGTATTTTCCATTACATTACATAAGTGCTTCTGCTTTACATCAGAGCACTGAGAAACATCTTCAGACTGGACTTTCTAGAAACAGTCTCCTCTCTTTTTCCAAATACCTTGCACTCAATTTTTTTCATATTTTGTGAATCTAATTTATATTTTATTTTGTCTTGCCAAGCCATGGTTGATTTCACTCCATCTGCACTCTTCATTACATATTTTGTTCTAAGAGTTTGCTACCCTACCCTAGGTTGCCAAAGATGCAAATTCTTGATGCTACCACATCTGACAGAACTAAGCCAAGCAGATATCTAGCCTGGGGGCTATTACTGGAAGTCAGATTTCAAGGAACTCCTTCTGCGGTCTTGTGAGTTAAAAAAATGTGCACATTCCTGCACATTTCAGATGCTAGTACCAAGGACAGAGGAGCTCTGGCGGGGAGGAAAAGCCTCCCAAGTAAACTAATAATTGTTTTAAAAGCAAAGAATTGTCTGGGGAAGGGTTACCCATATGCTTTCCCAGCTTCTTTTAAGAAGATGACCGAAGTCTGCTAATGACAGGAGGCAAGTAATAATATTTCTGATCGCCAAGAATAGTACAGGCTTTTATGACTGAGTTCTGAGACATTTTTGGGGATGTAATTTTCATTGCTTGAATAAGTATATGGTTAAATCAAAGTAAAATTACAAACTGCATGCAAATAACCACAATGAACTCTGAAAGTATCCTGCTGCCTGCTGACCAATATAATCTGTAGCAATTCCTATGCCTTAACACTTTTTGTTATTCCAGACCAATACACATGTAAATTATTTGTGTTCTTAGTTACAGCAAAGTCATTAAAACAGAAGAATTCCCCATCACTTGCCTCTGTATGTGACATTCCTTCAGCTAAAATCACTTTCAATATGGAAAAGCGTGGTGCTGGGTGTATAGAGTAGAATTTTGGCTAACCTTTTCCTTCTGACCTCCAGGAGAAATTTCAAAAAACAGCTTCATCAGAGATGCTGTACAAAGCAATGTTGTTTCAGCGTGCTTAGCCTGTTCACTTGTATACTGTGTGAGTATTTGTTTAATATGTCAGTGGTTCATGGTTCTTATAAATGCAAAGATCCTATTTTCTACTGCATAGTTTTCACCAATATTTTTGGTAAGCTTATTAATTTGGCATCTGCTTTTTATAGCAGATCACCTATTTATTCACCTATTTGTATTTTTCGAGTATTGATGATTCATTTACTGCCTCTCGCTATCTGCAGAAAAGCTGACGTTTGATACTTCAGTTGTGAATTTTAGGGACAAATGAGACTGTCCAGGCTCCTATCCCCAGAATTGGCTGCTGCTTTGTTCCCAGAAACTCTTGCTTAGTGTGAAAGGAGTGGGAAGAAAATTCTTAAGTAAGTTCTGAATTTCTGCTCATCCCATCTCATCACAAAACCATCTAGAACTTTGTGAAATGGGCTGTGGAAAACCTATAGGTGGTTTTGGAAGAAACACTGTGGAGAAGGGTCTGGAAATGAAGCAGAGCTTTGTATATGGAATGAACGTAAGTTGCTGTGATTCATGCAAAAAAGCACACAAACCTCATAGTTTGAAACTGCATCAGCAAAGCCCTCAAAATAATTCAAAGTGAAGTCTCTAGTGTCTACCCAGAAAATAATGAGCTCCTGACAAAGTATAACTTGGCAAAGAAACTTTCCAAAGACAAGTTTAGAAAACCATAGATCTTTTCCAGCTCTGCGTCTTTGCTATGAGGAAGAAAAAGCCAAGAGAGCAAGCGAATGCTTTTGCTATTAGAAAAGGTTTTATTAAAAGGTACAGTACATACATAGGAGGCAAGAGTGATTTCTGCTGTGAGATTATGCGCAGAAGTTGCTTTTGCTGTGAAAGGGGTTTTTTTATACTGTAAAAGGCACTAATCTAGGCTTCAGTGTCTGTGGCAGCTCTCTGACCTGATTCAATTCCACATTTAACAATCCAGAGCTCCACATATGTCTTCAGAGACTAACGGGTAAAACTCACTTCTGTGCTGTAAATGCAAACGGGGTTTTCAGTGGGAAACTAAGCAAAAGGAAGGTGTGAACACATCCCTTCTCTTTCCATGGAGTCCTTCTGAGATGACCCATTTCTATAGTTCTGCTTCCGTTTTTAGAACAGCGACAGTTTTTCTGAATCCATTGCCTTTGTTGCTTTTCACATCACTGATGTGTCCTGCTGTTTCTAATCCACAGTTTTTGTCTAGGCTTTTTTTTTCCAGCTCTGAAAGCTACAGTAGGAACAGAGATTGCTTTGCAGTTGGGAGGAAAAAAGTATTTAGCAGATGCATAGTCCTGTTTTTTTTTTTGTTTTTTTTTTTCCCCTCTCAAGTTTGTAGCAAATTGCTCTCCTTGGCTGATTGCTGTGCACCCTGCCATGAGTCTGAATGCAGCTCAAAAGCACCCCACTGACCTGCTTCTTTTGTTTCTCTTTTCTGAGTTCCCATTTCCAGAAATTGATGCTCAAGAGTCCAAGCTCTTAAAAAAAACCCAAGCTCCAAGGACAGACTGAATTCCCAGTTAACTTGTGCCTCATCTCAGTCACTGGAAGCTAGATCAGATAGGGTTGGTGCTAGTTCTCCCGCAGTTATCTCTTCTAACTTTGTTTCTCTCTTTTAGTTTACATGTAACACGTTTGAATAATCTGCCCCATAAAATAACTAGCTTGTTTCTTGTGGCTTGTATAAAAATACTTCTCTGGTTTGAGCTGGCTGTAGTATTCTTCTTTACTTCCTCTCTGAAAGCATGAATCACTTCAGTTGTGTAACAGCAGAAGACGTTGCTACACAACGGTGGATACAGCTCATCATGGACAAAGATTGTGCGTACATATGTGTATGAATGATTCCTCTGATTTCATAAAATGTCTGGAGACTGTTATAGATGAAAGGACATTCTATAGATATAATATAATTAGCTGGACTCATGTATTTTGTTTCAGTTGCAGATTTTTCTCAAATTTTCTGGTGTGTTTCTCTGTGGGTTTTGTTAACCTTATCATTTATTTCCATGGATTCATCTTCTTATTCTGGTAATTGGCTTGGCACATTCTATGGTTTGGCTTCAGAATAAGTCTTCAATTTTCTGTTGTTACTCTAGAATTTCAAGCGGTCATGTAGTTATCTGCATATTTGTTACACATCTCTGGTCAGCCTTTCTTCCTCAGTGCAAGAGACATTTCCCTATCTGTGATGCTTTTTCTCCCTTACATTGCAGGGCATAACACTCCTGTTCTTTGCTTTTTACTTATGTATTTTCTAACGATTTTATAGCACTCTAGGAAGGTGTTTAATTATGGAAATGAGGATTTGACAGTACCTTTCCTGTGAGGTCCTTGGAGTACTTAATTCACTGACACATACATTCCCCCTGTGAGGTTTTACCAGTGGATAAACTGAGACACACCAGATGATTTATAAAATAATTTCAGTGCAGGATGCCTGAGTTTCAATCCTCTAACCACGAGACCACACTATTAATCCCAAGGTTGTGAGCACTTTCTGGAGTCTCTGCTGAGAGCATGTGGTTCTGTGGGACTCCACACATCCAGCCCTAACAAGCCAGCTCTATTTAGCTTCATTTCTCTCGTTACGGTTCAGAAGACTCCGAGATGGCAGACCCCTGGTTGGGAAGCTTTTGTCTACTGTTGAGACATAGTTTTTCTGGGCATGGGGAATCCATTCAGTGGGAGACTTGTTTATTTCTCACTTTGC
The DNA here is from genome assembly GCF_000690835.1 of Fulmarus glacialis. Taxonomy (NCBI): domain Eukaryota; kingdom Metazoa; phylum Chordata; class Aves; order Procellariiformes; family Procellariidae; genus Fulmarus; species Fulmarus glacialis. The sequence goes on along the minus strand of NW_009203536.1, from coordinate 77,601 downwards.
AATGATATTATAAGGTAATAGTCTATGCCTCACCATTCCATTGAACTATAACTCCCAGATGAACACATTCTTTGGCTGCCCTATATATCGGTTCATCTCAAACTTTATTTCCATTTTGATTTTCCCATCAGTCAGCAGTAGACTCCCTAGTAAGTCCATCTGGCAGTTTGTATTCCCAGTTTTCATAAAGGAGATTCTCTATTGTCCAGAAAGATCCATCCTCACAGCACTACAAACCAAGGCTCTGTGGTACAGCAGAAGTGAGCTGTGTGCTCCCTTGCCTGCCATCGTCTTCCACATGTCCCTGCAGGACAAATCCGGACAATACTTGCTCCTTTTCTTATGTTGCCTGAGTAGCAGGACCCAAATCACACCAACATACAAGCCACTGTTGTAAATGTCATCTGAAATATGTTTAAAAAAAAAAAAAAAATTACTCCAAATGAACATTTGTTTGGCTTTTTCAGCTCAGCATTCAGTTTCACCTCTTCACGTAGTAAAGGGTATAAACCTAATTTGTAAAAAAACCTTGTGCATTTTATAGATGCAGCATTTTAATTTCCTGGGCTTTGCACCTCTAAGGCAGAAAGAAGCAACAATATAAACCATGTGAGACATGACTTCAGTCAACCCACTGCAGTTTGCATTATTCCCTTGAACTCATTCAGCGACATCCTTTTTACATGATCTTATCCTTATTTTGCCTCAAACAAAAACTGTATTTTTAAAAAACTAATACAGAGACATATTTTTAGCTGCTGTGAATCACTGGAGTGCCACAGGTCAAATTCACCAGCTGGTCTAACATGCTTTGTAGGAAAAGATGAAGTGGGGTTGGCTAATACACAGAACAGTACAATCAAATTAGAAAACTGAGAAATCTTAGTATCTGTCTCCTCTGCTCCCTCTCCCTGCCCCCTCCTCAGCTCTTCTTTCTTCTTGTTTCCCAGTCTTTTCAAGCTGTTTGTTTCACATCTTGAGCCAAGATTGTTTCCAGCCAAACATGCTGGGAGGTGCAGGGGGAGTGTTATTTATCTATAGTTATGATACTTTTTTGTATAGTAAGCAGAACTTGCCTTGCAAACAGAAGAACCAGTGTCCTCAAAGATGGTAAGAAATAGGAAGGTAATTGGACAATGAGTCAGCCATCAATAAAAAGCTCTTTGGTGCTTGGACCACTATTTTTGAAGTATTTTGCTATCTGAAAATTCAGTTTGGTGTCTAATTGTGTTTTAAAATGCACTGACATGTCTTACTTCCCCATGGGCACATGTCTGCATTTTCAGAGGTGTAAATGAACGTAAGATTAATTCTCTTTGTCCTCCTGTTCTGGGATGAAGGAGAGCATGGGCCCTGTAGTTTCACTTTCATAATGCTTTTCACTTAGTAGTCGAAGTCCAGGCTGCTCTGTGTTTTATTAGAAAAAGGAGGTTGAAGAAATGATTGAGGCGGTTATTCTTTCAAAAAGGCTATTTTGTTCAAAGCAAGCCATAGCAGAAAAATTACTGGTTTCAAAGAAGATTTCCTCAGAAAGGTTTTTCAGGATTTCCTCAGAAAGGTTTCTTCTTGAGAAAGGGAACTCCTGAAATGCTGCTGAGTATATTTTAGTTTTCTTCTTGCTGAGTTTTCAGAATCGAATGAAGAATGGCTATCTTTCAATGGCAAAATACGTGTTGTGAAAAAATTTTCAACCAGTTGTACCTGTTACTTTATCATCACTTGGTCACAGTTCTTTTATAGTGCTCTCGTTATAGAGCCAACCTTTATACGCCTGTTTGGTTGCTCAGACATCCAATAGAGAGGACAGGGAAATACTGAATGAAATTATCCAGAATGAGAGGAACCAAGTTAATTTTTTTTCCTAATATAGGGCATCACTGGTGCTACCAAATAACTAATCTGAAATAATGTAATTCTAATAAGTACATGCATTTAACAACAGGTATCTTAGCGTTTATAAGCATCTTTGAGTGCTTACAGATAAATCCGTGCAAAAGAACTCAAGCTTTGCTCTTAGACTTCACAAGCTAAGCTGACCTTGGGTGGGTGTCCTGCAAGGGAAATCAGTAACGATTTAGTTACAACTCACTCTTCCCCTGCTGTCAGAGCTGAGCTGGTGATCCTGCCACATGGTAAAGAGTACTACAAAGCATTACAAAAGTTGTCTGAGCTGCAGGACAAAAAATATTCTCATCCAAAGGGCTAAGTCTTTCTTCAAGCCAAATAAAAATTGGGGGCACATTTTAGTTTACCTCCCCCATAATGGAACAAAAGCCCAGTGTTTCGGGAAAGGACTTCACTACTGCAGAAGGTAGGTGCTGTGTCACTGCAGCAGTGAGAGGCATAGGATGGCTTCTAGGAGGCTTGTGTTATTTGGATAGTGCACTGTGGTCCTTCAAGGTGAAATTTGCCACATGGGTGTGTATAACTAGTATCTGCCACAGGGTTGGGCTCTGTAGAAAATTTGAAAATAGATTAAGACCTTTGTTCTGTCATCTGAGAACAACAAATCCCTTTCCTGTGCCCCTTTCCCATCTTATTCCTCTCTCTTTTTCCTGTTGGATAAAATGAAAAGAAAAAAAACCCAATTTATTTATTCACTTCTCAATTCTGCCTGAGACTGTTTTTTAAAGACCCTTCTTTTGTGAGTTTAATCAGATGCTTGATAACAGAAAAAGCGTTGCTAACTAACATGGGGTACAAAGAAGCCCCTTCAGAGGAACACATGACCTCATTGACAGGATTACTCTATCACATGAATTCAGACTCCGTTGCACACCCAAAATAAATGTTAGGCTCCGTTTGCAGCAAAGTGCTTTATTCACCTCTATTCGGCGGGGCATATGCTTTGCCAGTGTCTTCCTCAGTCACTGGGATTAAACATGTATGGAAATTTAGCACAAGAGGCAGATTTTCCTGGTCACAAATAGCCTGCCGTGCTAAAAGCTGCTGGCTGGACTGTGCCTTTGGGCCGTTGCCCTCCTGGCACCAGCGAGCTCTGGCACAGGTTTGCAGTCGTGGAGCAAGTCTGGTTTTCACTCACAGCTCCCATTGTCTGTCTTGGTTTTGTTGGGTGCTCAGAGCTTTGGCAGCCAGGAGCTGACTCTGGGAATGCTTGTGGGGTCACACACAGCACTCCCAAAACTAACCCTTTGCCAGAAGGTGGCATGCATTCCTCCATAATATGTAAGAAGCGACACCATTTTATTGCCTCGATGCTCTTAGGGTTTCTAGCCCCTAATACTGGGCAGCACTGATATCCTTAGGATATCCTTTTTATAGGTGCTTCTCGGGAAGTGTGGATTTCTAGCCAGGTGCTTTGAAATCTCAGTTTGGGTGTAAAGACATTGCTTGTATTGCCCCTGTGAATGAAGAGGAGGACATGGAGAGCAGTGCAGCCTCCCACCCTGGCGTGCTTTTGCTGGACAAGGTATAGCAGTAGAGACCTTAGGGTCTCTAAAAAAAGGCAGGAAAAGCTTCTGTGGTTGTTGAAGTAAAATTAACTAAAGGCAAGATCCTGCCAAGTCACAAGCTGGAGGCATATTTAGTGTAAACCACATTATCCATAATCAGGAGCCCATGAGCATGCTGGAAGGCAACACATCTGCAACTCAGACTGAGATATATAATTTATTTGTTTCTAATTATGCACATTTAACAGTATATTACATGAGAGATGAAACACCAAGTTATGAGCATGGTCTGATTAATTCTGCATTACGCATCTAAGTTACTCAGCCATTATCTTCATTCATTGTGAACTCAGATAATTTTATTAATTCTGGTGGTATCAAAAACGAGTTATTAAGAGTTTTTGATTCCTGTGTTTAGTATGGGTCTCTTCCTGAGTCTGGTTGGCTGTATATAACTATTATGTAATGCTATGTTGGATGCTTCTCATATAAACAACTGTGTTTAAATAGCCTTAAGACTCTGACACAGGCCAAGAGAAGCTGGGATATTCTAGGATTTGGCAGATGCCATTTCCTTAGGGTCTGATCTACAGGATCAGAATGTGAATTCTGCATAACACTTGTGATACCTGTTGGTGGGACAACAGATGTTGCAAAACCTTGTTCTTGAGGTTTTCCAGTTGCTGTTCATGACCGTTTTGATTAAGTGAGGGTTCAAACCGTTCTGAGAGCATCATGTTGCAATACATGCTGTGCCTTTATATTTCTTTAAGGGACAGCAGGCTGCTTTTTAGCATGGCAGCCCGAATGTACAACTTTAAAGTTATCTGCAGGAGGCAACGTACAGGGATAGTGGCCCCTCACGCACCTTGCAGGAGTTGTGCAAGGGCAGTAAGCAGAGCAGAAGATATGCAGGTTCTGCCACATTGTTGGCTGCCCTGCACTTCTGGCTGTGCGAACTGCGGCACGGGCTGTCACTGCCCACCACCCCAACACACTTGAAATGGAAATCTCCTTATAGTAACATAAAGCATTTCCATAAGAGTCATCATCTTTTAATAATGTTAAACACAGGTTTGTTATTTAATTTCCTCCAATGATGGCCGGCCTCTGGAATGGCTCCAAAGGAAGTACTGAGTTTATTCTATAAATAATTGCATAGGCATGGCCCTAACAAGAGTATCTTGTGCTCAGCAGCCCTAAACAACATGGTAGTTGTTTCAGTGCAGCTCTGCTTTAGCCAGATTGTAAAATTTCCAAAGGCATTTCATTTGCCCTTTTCACCATCAATCTTGTCTACTGTCTATCTGTGGCCTATTTAGAAGGTGACTGTGATTAAACCTTATTAAGAACTGTAGCCACTTGGCTACTATTGTTTAACACACTTGGGGCTTCCTCTAATATAGATGATATATAAATGCATTAAGAGACAACCTCTGGCATGAAGATCATAGAACTTAGGCAGCAAAATTGAGAACAAGGAAAGTCTTTTCATAGAGGGTAAACTGAAGAATTTCTCTAAAGGAACAATTGGAAACATAAAAAGAATTAAGTAATTTAGTTTAGTTATTCACACTTTGTTTAGGGTGCAAATCTGCCATAGACTTATTAGAAATCAGGATGATAATAGACTTGGCTAAACTCATGCCAGAAATTAGGAATGACCTCAGATCTCCCAAGTCCCAGCACAGTGCCATTTCCACACACCTGGCTCTCCTTTGCTCTTGATGGAATAGCAGTAACAGCAGTAGTATGTTCAGGCAGAATTTCTTTGCTTTTCTCATCATCAGCCAGGTAGTTACTAAGAAACATAAATCAAAAAAAGTCTTTAGGACTAGGAAAATCGAAGGCACCTCTTGGTTGTTAAGTTCAATATCCTGTTGTTGCAGGCACCTCATCACATAATCTGTTTTTCACGTCTGTTTAATTATTGCATGTTTTCAGCAGTCATTTTCTCCCAGCTGTATCTCTGCCAGCTGACTTAATTTTTCATTTAATCCATGAGATTTTCTCATTATATTTAATACTTTATTGATCAAAGGTGTTACTGATACTGGAAGAAGACCACCTCTGATCTCTGAACTTCTGCTCTGCTTTGAAAAACAGCCAAACTCATTGTTTGGTTTGGAAAGGTCTGTTCTCTCTCTGAGATCCTGAACAAGGATAGACCTAGAGAGATTTTCCATGGCTAAGAGTACAAAACTTTTGAAACAAAGTAGTTTATAATGGAATAATCATGCTAATTTAACTCAAAATAGTCACTGTACGAAGAAGGTTTAGTGTCTCATGGGGCTCCTTTTATGCTTATCATTCAGAATTTACCATAGCTCTTTCACATTTTTATGGATGTTGGCTTCAGTGGGTTATTTTTCCTTCCCCTTTTGTGGCACTGTCATGCTGATGGCTTTGAAATATGAGCCTTTGTTAAAATTCTAAATTGTACACAAAGCAATTAATTAAAATTCCTTCCAAAACGGCCTTGGTAAAGCCCTGTCTATATGCTGCTTTTCAGCCAAGGTAGAATGGGCAGAGGCTAAAATGAATCCAAATGGTTTTATTTAAAGATGACGTGCAGTAGGATCTGTGAATTAGAAACTATACAGCTTCCCCAAAGTAGAAATGTCATCTAAGAGCCAAAGCCAAAGATGAAAAATTAACTGGAGTGAAGAGTTCACGCTTAGCTGAGTGATGTTTAATGCAGGACCTCAGGGGCTGGATGGGGCAATACAATATCTGTGTATTTGTTTTAATTGCTGTTCTTTGAAACAGTCTGAGGTGTAAATCTGATTGCAATTCTAGTGATCACCAGGATCTATTGTTACATTTATAGTAATCTAAGATTTGTTTTGTTTTTATTAGTAATTCCAGTGGCATGGGCAAGGCCCTCAATATGTGATGGATGCATTCTGAACATGAAAACTCTAACCTATGAAAGCTAAGAAATCAATCATGAAATAACTATGAAAAGCAGTTCTCATCTCTGCATTCAAAGTGCCTCTATTTGTGAGTGTTCTCAGTCCCATGAAGGGGACTGCTCTTAACTGTGTGATGCCAGCACTAGATGAAACACAGGTGGCTTCAGGGTGTATCTAGAGCTCTGAGTTGTGGATGCTTACCCATACGAAATACGAACTGCCAGTTTGCCCTTAAATAAAAAGGATTTAAGTCATAAAGGCAGACTCATGCAAACAAAAGTATGGTATTAGTGTCTGGTGCTGTAAGGTGCTATAAATGCCTTCTGGGAGGTGCTTGTGTTTGAACTACTGCAATGGGACTCAACAAAGCTGGATCAGCTTCGTCAGTCTTGCAGTGGGTAAAATACTTAGGCCTAAATGCAGAGGCTCCTGGAGCTTGGGTGTCTCAGTGCTGGCCTCTCTGAGTCTCAGTTTTCCATATTTGAAATGAAGGAATGAATTTTTGTTTGTCCACTATAATTACAAAATCCTTTGGAGAAAACGCTTTCTGCCGTGCTTACAGCACGCATGGATGCCATCGGGCCCTTGTTCTGGGGCTATGGACATCACTGAATCACTTCTGTAACAGAAAAGTTGATTTTAGTACCTATAGCACCTTGTATCTTTAGATTTCATACTTCTCTAGTTAAACAAACGTGTTTTAAAACTTCCTTCCCAGTTGTTTCCTCTCTGCCTCTTTTTCCTTGCGATTGTTTCTTTTTCCATGCAGTTGTTGCAGAGGGTGCTTTCTCCCTCTTTTTCACTGTTCTTGGACATCCATAAACAGCAAGATCTTTTTGGTTAATGCTTTGCTTTCCTTTTAACTTCCAGGAATAGGTTCAGTCTGCAAATCTGGAGCAGGGTAGGGTGGCAAAGGCTTTCAAATTGGTGTCTTTGCATTTTGCTATTTATAAGGCCGGGTGGGTGGGTGGGTGGGGGGTGTCACTGAGTCCAGATCCATAGTTGTTTGTGGGTTTTCCAGATGTGGTGGTACTTATATAGAAAACTGTAGAGTATATGCAGGACGTTTTTTCTTCATGAACTGGCCATGGAGGTAGAAGTGAAGTTGTTTGAATATAGATTAGAGGTAAGTCTTCACAGTGCAACTTGGAAACTGGATGGATTACAGTTTATCACACTGCATTTTATCTGTTAGTACTTTTGAGAATGAGGGATTCGGCTTCTTTCTTTCTTCTTTGATAGTTATGATCCTCCTTTCCTCTCTTCATGCAGTCGATTTAAGACTTCGAAGGAAATTTCTGAATTAGGAGTATTTCCCTTTGGAGCTTCACATCCTAAGGACTTACTCATATCTGTGGTGTCTAGTTGGTGTTGAAGCAATTGCAACATTTCTTTGCACACACCTTCTCTGTAAGCCTTGGGGAACACAATGGATTTTCTGAATTACTCTAGATTTGGCTTCCTTAAAATTCTTCTCCTTAGAATGAATACCATGCAAGTAAAGAAAAAAAAAAAAAGCAATAATTTGGCTTTGATAATTTCTGCTGGAAAGATTCAGTACTGATGGTTTAGGACTGTTATGAATTTCTGCTCTCCACTGTGATTTAATGCAGTTTGACCTACACTGAGTATCCCTGCTGATTCCTTTGCCCTGTTGGAATTGGGAACAGAAAGAAAATTATTTTCTGTAGTTATGAATGTATGGAAACAGCAGTGAAAGATGATGAAGTCAGAACTGTTCATGTTTTGGCCTGCCATGTCAAAAATTTCAGCCCCTCCCCCGGCCTCTTTCTCTGAGAACATTTCAATTTACTTCAGACTTAATCCATCTGTGTTTGAGAAGATGCCTGGGAGCCTCAAGAGTCACATGCTCTTGGCAAAGCTACAGTAGCACTTTTTCTTTAAAAGGTTGCATCTTTTGAAGCCTTGCCTTGTAAAAATGCACTCTAGCAGGCAGTTTCAATTTACTAATACTCTGTAATAGCACGGCTTGTATTCCTTTTAGAAAACGCACAAATTCCCTGTATTTGCAAAGAGAGAGTATACCAGGTCAGATCAAATTCCTAACATGGCTCTTTTGTCTGTATGGCAATAGATAGAGAAGAGCACCATGATATCATGATGCCAGTGCCTACACATGTGCACTGCTGGATACCGCAGTCTTGAGAGAACAGATGGCCGGATCACGCCTTGGTGGAAATTCTTGAAACATGATGTTTCTTCAGTTAACAGATCACAGAAAACTATTTTGGGGTTAGCAATTAACAAACCTCAAAATGCACCGTTTTTTGTTTTCTGCAGAGGGCTATGGCTCTTCTCCAACTGAGTCTTCCTCCCTGTCAGAATCCAGCCCATTGCTACTTTTGTGCAGAGTTTAACAAGATGTGCTTGAATCCAATATATGCTGACGATATTTCATTCCCTCCTGCTGTAATGTTGGAAGTATCTGTTTGGAGAGGAACTGTTTCCTTTTCTCTCTCTTTTTTTCCCTGCCTTCTTTAAGTCTAATTTCCAAGTCATGACATATAGAGGGTGTCTAAGCAAATCTAATCAGCCTTCTGCCTCTTTTAAGAAGGACAGCTGAGATACTTTTTAACACCTCAATTTCTTCACTGCTGTAATCTGTTTTGATTAAAATCGCACAGGGTTCTTATTTGCATATTTATCGCTCCACATACCCGCAAATCATCTCACAACTCTGCCACTCATGAATTTGCAAGAGAGACTAGAGTGGTACACTAGAACTTTAAACTAGGCAAATATTAATTTAGTTTCTCACACCTGCTGGTTTCCAGCAAATACGTCTTTGGGGAAGGAAAATATTCGTACATTACCTTTGCTTAGTATTCCCTGGGAGTCAGGATTCCTGGGGTTTTTTCAAGATTGATTGAAAATTTCCTATTAAGAAACAAATTTCTAATTAAATGGAAAGGTCCTGAAAAAGTTCTGATGTCAGGAGGGGGGCCGGGGAGGGGGGGGAATGTCTAAACAAAAAAATAACCCTAACATTTTTTCAGCTTGTGACAGCCAGACTATGATGTGCTTTCAGATCCTCAGATGAAAGGGCTGCAGTGGAAATGAAAATTATTCCTTTCTTTTGTGCTGTTGACAGTCCATCTTACTTCCACCACATATTATTAAGAGTATTACTAGCTAGTGATCAGGTTTTTAAGGAGTGTTTTTCTAGGAATGGTCTTTTTTTTTTGCTCTTTGGATAACATCTAACTTTTACAGTTAGTGTTTATACAAGACAAGGAAAATTTTTTTCCTGAGTCTCTTTCTGCATCAGCTGGTACTGCATAGATGCCATGATTAGGTTCTCAATTCATAGTCTCTATTATTTTTTAATAGGCCAAAGAAACTCTAAAGTGAATAGTAACATGCTCTGAGCCAGCCAAGGCTGAGGAGTAGAGAAGATACAGCAAGTTTAGCCTGTGGCTGGGAGGAAAAAATGTGTATTATCTTCGTACTCTTCTGACTTTAACTTGAACCCAACTCTCCTTGCAGAGAATCCAAACTTTCAACACCACTGCTGCCCCGGTGGCTGAGCCATTGCCAGATGCCCTCTTCCCATGTCGCATTGATATGGACAGCACATTTATCAGAGAGAGACTGACATCTCTATCCTCGGCACCTAGACCAACAATTTCAGATACATCACTCATTAAGTTTATGTGCTCTAAAGATCTTGCACAATTTAAAAAAAAAAAAAAGAAAAAAAGTACTCTTACGATGATAGCTGGTGCATCCAGTGTTAGTGATCCAAGGTTTCATTGCTCAGCCTCTACCTGCACGAACTGTACTCAGATGGGTAGGCTGCCTAACTGTTCTTGGAAGAAAAGCTGTGCGCAGCAGGCCTCAGATGACTCCAAGAGATACACTCTTGGATCTATTTTTTATCTGGTTCCAATACGCAACTCATTAAGTGAAATGGTTGCAAAATTCAGTCCTGCAGGAAGTCACTCCTGATCAAGAAAATTTAAGACATGTGTGAGAGGCCATAGCACCTCTTGTTATTATTTATATTGTGATTGTGCCTAAGGGAACAGGAGAGAAGTAAAAGATAACTCTTGCCCAATAAGGGTGATGGCTGTGGGAAGATGCCGGTGATCAGATTGGGAGAACACGAGCTCTAGACTTTATTGTTCTGCAGGACAAGCAGAATATTTTGCAGACCAACCACATAATCATTGCCAAGATTTTTAAAGCAGTTGTGTTGTGGTCAGGACGGGAGGAAGACATGAGGGGCACAGTTAATTAGGATGAGTAACGTTCTGTATTAGACAAACTGCTTGTAAGAAATGGACGTATTCTTGGTCATACAAGCCTCTCAACATATCTGAGAGATATGCTACAAACATCACCCAGCTCCTTTTATATGCATTGCAGCAAGGCCAAACTCATGATGAGAAGGGTTATCTTCTTTTGCAGACTCTTGCTGCAACACTTTTAGGTGCCTGTAAATAATCAGGCAGCTAATGTCTGCAAAGAAAATATAGAGAGGATGTCTCCAAGAGGCAGGTTTAAAATACAACCTACATGAACTGTTCTGAAGGGAAGAAGATGGGGAAAAATGAAGGAACAACAAAGCCTGACAGTTGCTGTGGCTTCCATTTCTCTATAAAATGGCCTGCTCCTGGGTGGTCCATTGTGGTCTGAGCTGTTGCTTAGATATGTTTGAGGAATGGGAGTTGGAGAGAAGGATGTCATCTTTGTTCTTCCAGCCAAAAATATGGCTAATGTATAAATAATTGTATGAAGGTGTCTTGTTTTGTAAATCTCGGGTCTAGGAGTGGAGCTCAGCTAATCGTGCTGGGTCTTTGGCGGATCAGATGAGAAACACCTGATCTGAACTAACTCAGACATCACACTAGGTGTCAAAACACAGAGGTCACAGATCAGCCACTGGGGAATGTTTCTTCTAGACCACCACAATGCTTCTTCATAAACTTCAAAAGGATGTCAGCCAAGATACATTAAGTCTTCCAGTATCATCTGTAGGCTGAGAGGTTTGGCAGACTCTAATACAATGAGTATCCAGTAAAAGTAATGGTGTTCATGTGGCTTTCATCAATAGTGAAGGTAATAGTGACAGTGGCTCTTGTCAGAAGCAGGTTTTTCATTTTCCAGGCATATTAAAAAAAATCACAGTTTGTACTGTCATAAAATGATGTGTAAACTCACTACAGTCAGCAGAAGAACTACAATCAATTTTCTTGGTTTGGGCAAGGCCCATATTCTGGTAGGTTGGGATTTACAAAAGCCATAAGGAAACTGATGCTTGACTTTCACTTAAATTCAGTGAGAATTAGATGCAGAGCTGCTTCCAGTTTGTTCCATTTTCTATTGGTGATGCATCTGTCTAGCAGCCTGTCCCTTAAATAACTACTTGAGGATTAGGCACCAATTTTAGCCATAGGACCTTGTCTCAGGGCAAAAAGTGTATAGCACACGGAATTTCATTGCATGAAAAGCAATTTGCAAACCCCAAGTGGGAGTGCTTGAGAGTAAAATCGCGCTTCAAATACTGTCCTGAACATGTTTCATGAACTGGCAACCTAATTTAGGGGTTGGCCTGAGTCACAAATGAGACCTGGACCATGTCCGTCTCTGTTACTCTTTATTAGCTACCTTGTGATCTCTTCTGGTGCAGACAGGGGTTGGAGACATATTTGAACAAATGGGTTAAGTGTTAGAAATGGCTTAAAACTGAATGCTTTTCCATGACAAGAAAAAAGCCTCCACTGCTGCTTGTTTACTTCTGATTTATTCCGCAATAAAAAGGGATGAAGTTCACTCTTTGTGAGCTCAACATTGTCTACAAAAAAATTAACTTCAGTAAAGTGTCTGATGTATTATTATCATTCTTTCACAAAAGCAGCTGGGATAGCATGGGAAAAAAGCAATCTCTACATTTCGGGGGAAGCAGAAGGATGGAAGAAGCTAGTCTCCTATCTGACAAATGAATTATCATCAAAACCGTGGTGTTTAGAGAATAAATTGCTGCTGCCTCCATTACTGGCATTTCACTAGCTTACAACTAGTGAAAGCACAGTCACTGACCTAACCGTTTAACCAAGCTTTTCTGGGAGTAGAAAGGAAAACAAATGCTAAGATGACATTTATTAGGTGCACTTGTTTAGTCAGTCTATTAGCTGCTTTTGGTTCTCACTCTACATGCTGAAGGGTTGATTCTGCATGGAAGTCTATAAATGTCTTTCAGCTCCCCTGGCTCATATCATTTGAAAGGAACTGGTGCAGACTGAGGAGGAAGAGGAAATATTGAAACTGGTTGAAAAGAATGAGTTTCAGGAAGAGCTAGTACAGCCCAGCCAGGCGCTTGTAACCATAAGCGAGCTCTTGTATTATAGCTGATGAAAGATCAGACAATGGGAGATGTTGCCTCGTGAAAAGGTGTATTGGTTGCTAAAAAGACTTTTTTACACCTGTATCGATGTAAAGCTTTCTCTCTTTCTTGAAGGACTTAGAAGATCAAAGGATTTATTTTCCTTCTCTTCCTCTCCCTTTTTTGTGTACGTGTGTGTGCACGTGTATTTCTATTGCTGTTTCTTACAGTGTGTCTCCCTTGTTGGAGCCTCATCTTCTGTTGTGTCTCACTAATTCTATGCTAAAATATTGCTAGCTATGATACAAGCACTGGCAGCAGAACCTTCAACCTGCAGCGTTCTCCAGAGAGCTCCTTTTATCCTCATGCTGTAGACAAATCATCAGTATAGTGAAACTTACTATTGGGCTACAAGCCCTGGAGTTCAGATTCCCAAGCAATTGGAATAATTTAAAGCATATGGAAAAGGGCTGCAATGACCTTAGTAGTGTTAATATGCCTTTTGACAATGTCTCCAGTTTCTTACATGGTCCAGCCTTCAGTAGCCTTCAAGCAGTGGACTAACGCATGAAGGAAACACAGACTTTTAACGTTAGTTGAATTGTAACAGAACATATATTTATTTTATCTACCTCTGTCTGAAAGTAGCGTTCTCAGTTGAGATGAGACTCAGCAAGCTTCTTTGCCCTGTTCTTCTGCTTAAGGCAGTTAAACCTTCCATACTCCACTATACTTGCTCTAAATTGGAAATAATAGTAGCTTCCTTCAAGATTCATGTCCTGTGACATTTTGTTCACAAGCACACTGAGATCCTGGAAAACAAGGTAATGCACTTTTATTATATATAAGAACAAGCTCAGCAGCTTGGGTGAAGTGAGATTGTACATTGAGTAGGACCCCAGCCATGTTCATTAAGGATGCCAGCACACATTCAGTGTCATAGGCCTTTTGTTGCTCCTTCTTCTTTTAGGGAACAAGTGTGCCAGGAAAGGAAAGGATATCCAACTTGGTTTTAACTGGCTCTCCAATTTCTGCTCCAGATTACAAAGGCCAAACATACATAAGACTTCATCAGCTTTGAAAAGGAACTGTACGCTGCAATGGGACTCCCCACCCAGGTTTTGGCCTGTGCGATCTTAGCTTTGCTGTACCAGCATGTCCATGGTGGACTCATCAAGCGAATTATCCGGCAGAAGCGGGAGACTGGGCTAAACGTGACCTTGCCAGAGGATAGTCAGCCTGTGGTTTTTAACCATGTCTATAACATTAAGTTGCCTGTTGGCTCCCTTTGCTCTGTGGACCTGGATACAGCAAGTGGTGATGCAGACCTGAAGGCGGAAATTGAGCCCGTCAAGAATTATGAGGAGCACACGGTGAATGAGGAGAACCAGATTGTCTTCACGCATCGTATTAACATTCCCCGCCGGGCTTGTGGCTGTGCAGCTGCCCCAGACATTAAGGATCTGCTGAGCAGACTAGAGGAGCTGGAGGGGCTGGTATCCTCCCTACGGGAGCAGTGTGCCAGCGGGGCTGGATGCTGTCCTAATTCCCAGGCAGTAGAAGGTAAGGCAGACTGGGGAGCTGCTCTTGGTGAAATTCTTGTGCTGACTGTAGATCTTGTTTAGAGTAGATACTCAAATCTGTTTCAAGAATGAGCAAAAGTCGACCTGTTAAATTTGAAACGTAATCAAAACTGGGAATGTATTTGGCCAGCTTGCAAAATACACTCATTCACAATTTTGCAGCTTTCTGAATCTGTGGGTCAGAAGCCTGCCTGGGCCACTTTGTAGCTGTGGCACTGAGAATGTACAGCACTTGGGCATGGTGACAATCTGTATTGGAGTTAAGATTGAAACTCATGCAGTCCAAGCTCTTGGCTCCACATTTTATCCCCTTTAGTAAGCTGCCAATGTAACCGGTTTTGTTTCCAAGTTTTCTTTAATAGAGACCAATGAAAATGCAGCAGGGCATAAGGCAATAGACAAGCAAATAGTTAGAGAAGGGGAAAAAAAGTATCCTTCCAGCTGTTTTTTAAACTGAGGTAAGAGATTGGTCATACAAGAAAGAAAACACAGATCATCTCAGTAGTGATCTGTCCCTCCGAGCAGAGAGCCGGTCTCACAGTTGACGATACAGCATGCTGCTGGCTTTTTATGTTCTGGAGTGAATTGGTGAATGCTTCATGGTGCATGCCCTAATGAAGCAGTCAGCAAAGCTGCTCAGTCAGTGCAAGAGGGATTTTGAGAAGGGCAGAGGAATCCAGCATGCTCATTTATGAAGTAGTTGGCAGGGGCTCTTCCCTGGCATTAGTGTGAATTAAAGCATTCCTGGTAAACTAAATCTCACTAGAGAAAGAAGGAGGAATTCTCATTCAAAAGCTTTGGTGATTCTGGAAATTATGTCCTGCAGGGAGCTGGGAAAATCAGACCCCTTTTAGGTCATATGTGCCACACTGACTTAACGCATCCCAGAGCCAAGGGGAGTAATGGGTTTTCCGGATCGTTGGTACAGGTCGCCTGGACACAACACCCTATTGCAGTGGACATGGCAACTACAGCATTGAGATCTGCGGCTGTGTTTGTGAGCCTGGCTGGAAAGGCCCTAACTGCTCTGAACCGGACTGCCCACACAACTGCTTCAACCGGGGCCTCTGCATCCAGGGCAAATGCATCTGCAATGAAGGCTTCACTGGCGAGGACTGCAGCCAGGCCACCTGCCCGTCTGACTGTAACGACCAAGGCAAGTGCGTGGATGGGGTTTGCGTGTGCTTTGAGGGGTACACAGGCACAGACTGCAGTGAAGAGCTCTGCTCCCAGGGGTGCAGCGTGCATGGGAGGTGCGTGAGCGGGCATTGTGTGTGCCATGAGGGCTTCACTGGTGAGGACTGCAGTGAGCCCCTCTGCCCCAACAACTGCCACAACCGTGGGCGCTGTGTGGACAACGAGTGCGTCTGTGATGAGGGCTACACCGGCGAGGACTGCAGTGAGCTCATCTGCCCCAATGACTGCTTTGACCGTGGGCGTTGTGTCAACGGGACCTGCTTCTGCGAGGAGGGCTTCACCGGGGAGGACTGTGGGGAGCTGACCTGCCCTAACAACTGCAATGGCAATGGGCGCTGCGAGAACGGGCTGTGTGTATGCTACGAGAGCTTCGTGGGGGATGACTGCAGTGAGAAGAGATGCCCCAAGGACTGCCACAACCGTGGGCGCTGTGTGGGTGGGCGCTGCATCTGCCACGAGGGGTACCTGGGCGAGGACTGTGGGGAGCTGCGGTGCCCCAACGACTGTCACAACCGCGGGCGCTGCATCAACGGGCAGTGTGTGTGCCACGAAGGATTCATTGGAGAGGACTGCGGGGAGCTGCGGTGCCCCAGTGACTGCAACAACCGTGGGCGCTGTGTCAACGGGCAGTGTGTGTGCCATGAGGGATTCATCGGGGACGACTGTGGTGAGCTGCGGTGCCCCAACGATTGCAAGAACCATGGACTCTGTGTCAATGGGCAATGTGTGTGTGACGAGGGGTACACAGGGGAGGACTGTGGGGAACTGCGGTGCCCCAACGATTGCAACAACCGTGGGCGCTGTGTGGAGGGGCACTGTCAGTGTGACAATGGCTTCACGGGGGAGGACTGTGGCGAGCTGTCCTGCCCCAATGACTGCCACCGGCATGGGCGCTGCATCGATGGGCGCTGTGTGTGCCATGAGGGCTTCATGGGGGAGGACTGCCGTGAACGGTCCTGCCCCAATGACTGCAACAACGCGGGCCGCTGCATCGACGGACGGTGTGTCTGTGAGGATGGTTACATGGGGAATGACTGCTCCGATGGTAGGTTTCAATATCCCTTTTAAATCGCTTCCTCTGGGTAATTCCCTGTGTCCATCCAGCAGCCTCGGAGGCTCTGTGAACCTTTTCCATATAGCTGGGCCCTCTTGACAGTCGTCTTTATCATAGTCCAAACAGCTGAATCAGAGAAATAATAACACCAGTAGCAAGCTCTTGGCCTCCCTTACTTTTCAGGGCTATATAGTGTAGCGGTTGCTGGAGACTTTTGGTGGTCAGCAAGCCAACAGGCTGATAATGGTGATGCAGTCCATTTGTTATCTCCAAGTTTTCTCCCACCACAATGTCACCGGAGCTGTAGCTAGCACTGGCTGGGATTTGTCACCATGACCTTTCAGTTTCTCATAGTACCTCTTGATGCTAAAAAAAATGCATCTGAAAGAAACTGTCCTAGCTATGGAAAAGAGGGAGTTGTATCCAGAGTCTTCTTACTAGATATTCAGCAGCATTAGTCAAAAGAATATCGACTGAATTTTGACTAAAGAATAAGGCTTTGCAGTAATGAGATAATGTGGATAATCAATGTCAGTGAATGAAGAGCCTGGGTATCAAATGTTTCTTACAGCCAGGTGCTGGTTCCCAGTCTCACCCTGGATGGGTAAGAAAGGGGTTTGCATTTACAATGCCATCACTATTGTAGATGTGTGTAGAAACACACAGCACTGACAATATACACTAACAGACCCCAAGGGCTCAGTGACTTTGCTTTGGAGGCAGATCTCTGAGCTGGAGCCCTGGTGGAGGCAGAGGGTGTAGTGGAGGCAAGGCACACACAGAAAATAACATTGTCCTATCTGAGTGATCTGCATGAGACAACTGTTACGATGGAATTGCCAGATGTTGCAAATGTTGCAGTGCAAGCTTTCAGGATTATTACAGGGACCTTGGCTGTCTCTCAGTTGACCAAATAGATTTTTCTAACTAAAGTAAAACTTGATTTTATGTATATTTTATATATGTGTGTATATATATATGTGTGTGTGTGTGTATGTTAGATCTGACGAAGCTTAGAGCAAAATCATGGAATCAGCTGGAGTGGAAACTTAGCCACATGTTTAGTTTCCCAGTACCACTGACTCTATGGAAATTGATAGAAAATTTTGGCAGCTAGATAATGACAGGCATTACACTATAAAGGAGGTAGTTTTCTTTAGGAACTAGGATCTTTGTAGAGTAATCAAAGAGTACTTTGGGGTTGGGAACATTATAAAAGACAATGAATACCCTTGAAAAGAAATTCCCATTTTTCATCTCCTCCTTCTGGAAGACTCCCAAGCCACATTTTGTACTCTTGCATGTGCAAATGTGGAGTAATTTATTGAAAGTATTTACAAAAAAAATCATGTTTTATTTTACCTTGGAAAATCTCTGCAATTCTGTATATCCAACCCCCAGGACTTCCAGCTATAAAATCATGTGTTGCTGGCAGTTGAATTAAACGTTTGAATCCCTAGGGACCCAGCTATAGTAGTCTTGTGCAGTAGCAGTGAGAGGAGGAGCTGGAACACAGTCAGCCATAGGTCGTGTGCAAGGGTGAGAGTAGAAATTGGCCCATAACTTTTGGAAATGTCTGTAGTCTTCATCAGCTGAACATTCTTTTCTTCAAGCTGCTAATTTGTGTGATGTGGCTTCCCCATTCCCTGTTTGTTAGATAACTCTTATAAATTGCTCCTGGGAAAATGTGAAACTGGGTAAGTCATTATTTTGTGAGCCTTGAAAACTTCTTATAAGTTTGTTTTGGTTTTTTCCCCTTCCTAGTGTCTCCTCCAACTGAGCTGACTGTGACAAACGTAACAGATAAAACCGTAAATCTGGAATGGAAGCATGAGAATCTTGTCAATGAGTACCTCATCACCTATGTCCCTACCAGCAGTGGTGGCTTAGATATGCAGTTCACCGTGCCAGGAAACCAGACAGCTGCCACTATTCATGAACTGGAGCCGGGTGTAGAATACTTTATCCGTGTCTTTGCAATCCTTAAAAACAAGAAGAGTATTCCAGTCAGTGCCAGGGTAGCAACATGTGAGTTTAATATTCCCTGTATTCATTCTTTTGTCTATTCCATAGTATATATTTATTTGCCCATAGTATGTATTTATTTGCATCCCTTTTTCAGAGTTTGGTTTTTTTTTTGTATTTTCTATTTTCAATTAATCTTCTGTTCTGGATGAAGACAGCCTTCTGCACTTTCATTTTCTATTCTTTTCCAATATCAATGACTGTGTTAACAGTACAGTTCACTAGCTCTTCTGCTCTCTGCAGTGCCTCCCAATGAATATCATGGGGTCTTTGTAAATTAAAACCCTTGGCTTCTTCATAATAAGGTATGTTTTTAAAATCCGGTAATGCTTCCTGAAAAAATATAAAAACGTAGCAGCGTGTAAAAGAGCAATATGAAATCACTTAGATTCAAACTGTTTTGACTAAAATGGAGGTTATATTTGTTTTGCATCTTCAGTAAGTTTTACCACAACTTACTTTCAATGTGCCTGTCCATTCATTTGTTGTTCATCTTCCTTTTTGTATTGTGCACACCACAGTCATATCTAAACATCCCAGCCTCAAAAGATGCTCTTTGACTTCTGTCACTGTGCTCATTTTTAAAGACCTGGGGCAGGATTAATCTCACCTAACTTCAAATGTCCACACTAGGCTTCTTTCAAGAGGGCAAAAATAGAGATTTCTAGGGCAAAATTCATTTTACTCTAAGGTGACATCCAAAACAGGAGTGTTTCTCCAAAGACAGAATAACAGGTTGTGAAAAGAGTTTAAGCATCTCAGATGCAGATACCTACATGGCAGATATTTATAGTGGTGGAAAGATGTCCCACCCTCAGTGCCCTATTTATGGGAACATGTTGCTCATGTATACTTTTATTCTCTCACAGATCTGCCTGCTCCAGAAGGTCTGAAATTCAAATCTGTTAGAGAAACATCCGTCCAGGTGGAGTGGGATCCTCTGAACTTTTCATTTGATGGCTGGGAGCTGGTCTTCCGTAATATGGTAAGGAAGCAGTGTTTCTTTTATAGAGGCCATATATAAGTGAAAGATCCTGGATTTTTTATATTTATACTAACTGATTGTTCCATATGTTACAGAAAAAGGATGATAATGGAGATATAACCAGCAGTTTGAAAAGGCCAGAGACATCTTATATGCAGCCAGGTTTGGCACCAGGGCAACAGTATAATGTATCCCTTCATATAGTGAAAAACAATACCAGAGGACCAGGGCTATCCAGAGTGATAACCACAAGTAAGCACAACCTGTATTTGGTGTAGTGCCACCAATAAAACAACTGCTGTTTTGTGTAGCCTAGGGAGTTCTTAAACAAAGAGAAAGCCAAGCTCTATACTGTGAATTGATAGGGGGGAAAAAAGAAAGTAGCGGAGCTGCTAATGAAGAATACATGAGGAGAAATTAATTCCTTTCCAAATTACCTGTTTGAAGAGGAAAGGAAATTTATGTTTAGCTAGAAGGTAGCAAGCAGTATGCACTTTTATTCTTTTCCAAAATGTACATGAACAGGAACTAGAATTTATTTCATCCTGGTTATATTTGCATGAAGAAATTATTTAAATGAGAGTTTCTGTTGTGCAGATGGAGAACCTCTTAGGGTTCCTGCTTGTCTTTCCTTTGGCAGCTTCTGATGTTAAATAATATTGGTGAATTTGCTTCTGATTAATTGACTCCATTTGGCACTTTCTTCTACAGCTATAGAAAGTAAAGGAAGAAAGTAATTGAAGATAAGCTTCAGTTGGTAGAAGCCACTCATTTTAATTTTGCTCTGAATCAGCAATTAAAAGCACAAGAATGTGTATGATTTTTCCTGCGAGATTTCTTTAAAAAACCACCTTTTTCTCTTTTTTTAACAGAGCTTGATGCCCCTAGCCAGATTGAGGCAAAAGATGTGACAGACACCACAGCTCTTATCACATGGTCCAAACCCTTGGCTGAAATTGAAGGCATAGAGCTCACTTATGGCCCCAAGGACATTCCAGGGGACAGGACAACCATTGACCTCTCTGAAGATGAAAACCAATATTCCATTGGAAATCTGAGGCCGCACACAGAGTATGAAGTGATGCTCATCTCTCGTCGAGGAGATATGGAGAGTGACCCTATGAAAGAAGTCTTTGTCACAGGTAAGAGGCTTGGATACCAATCCAAACTTCTGGGAAGGTAATGCAATTACCATCAATCTTCCTGTGCTGTTTGTGTCATGTTGCTTGAGTTGATAGTTACTGCTTCAACAGAGAATCAGCACTGTTACAGAAGTACATGAAAGTGGAGAATGTTCTTCTGTGCCTTATATACCTTACTGGTTCAACAAAATATTTAGACCCCCCAAGTATCTAAATGTATTTTGAAAATGGGAATTATGTTATTAAGTCACTTAGAAGCTTTTGCTCATCATACCCTAAATCCCTACTTCAGGAAACAAATTCCTATGGATTACTTGTCTGTCTGCTGAGCTAAATATCTTCCATGGTTCCTATTCCATGTAAGACTTTATTTCTGTTTGTCTAAATGCATAACAGATTAGCTTTTTTATTAACTTTGCTTTTTTTCCTTCTTCAGTTCTGCAAATGTTTTCTGTCATGCTTTTATAAATTTACTTTGCTCCTTAGCAATCCTGGGAATGCTTTATGAAAGTGTGAGTCCTTTAGCATGTTACTGAGGTTTGATGTATTAAGAGAGCTGAGTAAATATTCATCCCAAAATGTAATTTTCATCCCAAAATGTAGTTGTTCATTCAGAGCAGGATTTGAGTCTACTATAGGTGTGAACAGTGAAAGCCCATTGGATTTCTACATCATATTCACCTTTTGTTTTGAGACTTAGAGTTCCTTTCAGCCATGAATGCAAGATACTTACTGAACAGAAATTTTAGAGATGATAAATTCTTTTTTCTTAGCAGCCTTTTTTCTTTTGAAAGCTGAG
The DNA here is from genome assembly GCF_000690835.1 of Fulmarus glacialis. Lineage (NCBI taxonomy): Eukaryota > Metazoa > Chordata > Aves > Procellariiformes > Procellariidae > Fulmarus > Fulmarus glacialis. Next base: position 56,142 of record NW_009203536.1, on the reverse strand, counting down.
GTATTTATAAAGGAAAAAAAATAGTATTTTCATCCAAATATGTTTTTCCACAAGCCTATTTTGTAACAAAAAATAATTACTAAAATCAAAAATGTTATTTTTGTCTCGGAAGATAAAAGCTGAATTTCTTCCACTGATTTTTTTTCCCAAAGCTAGTGAACTCTCCACTTCATGCTAAAAGAAATCTGCTTGATGTAGTTAAGAACATAGTAGTATCATGTCAGAGGAAACCTAACTTCAGCTTTATGGATCATTTCACCTTCTAAAAAGTACTGTCATAAGAGACTGCTGTCATAACAGAATTATTCCTATTTATTTATTGGTTGATTGATTACAGACTTAGATGCTCCCAGAAACCTGAGGCGGGTGTCACAGACAGACAACAGCATTACTTTGGAGTGGAAGAACAGCCATGCAAATATCGATAACTATCGAATTAAGTATGCTCCCATCTCTGGTGGAGACCATGCTGAGATCACAGTGCCAAAGGGCAACCAAGCAACAACCAGAGCTACACTCACAGGTAGGGGAATGGGGAGATTGTCGTTAATGACATGCCACTGCCATCACCCTAGAGCACAGTAGTGTAGTGAAAAAATGTCCTTTTTGTCACTAGACGTAAGAGGTACAAGCAATTAAATTAAAATACACGTGATATACGTCTACACACCTGCAGATGGGTAACTAGCCAACAGAAGGTGTGCAGCCGTTTCACTTTCATGTGCATCTCTGAATCCTACTAGTCAGTTCCCTGAGTTCTAGGTAGCTACATGTCTTTGTGGAGGTAGCTTCACATCCCTGAGTTCAAAAGGCTTCTCCATGTGCTAGGGATGGTATTTACTGATGCCAGTCTGCAACTTTTCTGTGTACCTGCAAGTTGCCTTACCAGCCTGCAAGGCTAGATAATGGTACTTTCTCCATGTAATATGGACATCTACCTGCTTTTCTTTGGCCGAAGTACCTATACTGCAAGCTCTTGAAAGTAGAAGCTATCTCTGATTATGCATTTGCACAGTGTCCAAAATGCAGTCTCAGTCAGCCACAATCTTTATCCTTCGGCATGTGTATGGAAAAAGATTTATTAACATCAGGTCAGCTGGAGGGTCAACTGAAACCTTGATTCTCAGCATACACAGGAAACTATATATCTTACCTTGCATACATTCAGGCTTCTTTATTTAAATAAATGCCCATAGGCATATTCCATGGACAGGATCTCATACTTCTATTCCTCATCTTTTAGGTTTGAGGCCTGGAACTGAATATGGCATTGGAGTGACAGCAGTGAGACAGGACAGGGAAAGCGCTCCTGCTACCATTAATGCTGGCACTGGTGAGTAGCTTCATCATCCTTTGTACTCTTGGAGGAAACAGCAAGTCAGGTGGAGCCACTCTGATGTTTTTTTCTTTTCCAAGTAACAATGTAAGAAATGTTTTAGAAAGTTCTTGATTTCATTTTGGTACCAATAAGACATTTCTCCTCAAGCGAAATAAAAAACATTTCCCCAAAGATCTTGACCTCTGAATCTGGCTTCCTTTTCCTGTATGAGGATCTCTTAATGCTCTGGGAGTTTCATCTCCAGGTGAGCTCCTTAATGGTAATTATGCTTACACTGATTACTCTGTCCATCCTCTAATTGTGAGGGTTTCTGGCAGGAATGGTGATTATGGCCAAAAGTTGATCTGATAAAGAGCGCAGCCTCAGTGGTTGCAATAGTCCTGAACTGCCCTTCAAATCCAGCATTTTTCTCACAGCATCCCCCTTTTCCCAGGTAAATTCTGTGAAGGCTTAAATTTTGCCTCTCCTCCATGCAGTGCCTGCTGAAGTGAGTGTAAGTGGGGGAAATTTGTTCTAGTGTGGTTTGTCTGCAAAAGAGAACTTCATCATCCTCTACCTATATCAAGCAAGGGGGCTTTTGAAGCCCGAAAGGTGGATAAGATCCTGAGCTGTTACTAGACACCCCATATAGATGTTGCTCTGCCTACATATGCCTGAAAAACTGTCCCAGGGCAGTTCAGAGACAACTCAACTTTGCTTTTTTAACCTGTAGATCTTGATAACCCCAAGGACTTGGAAGTCAGTGACCCTACTGAAACCACTTTATCCCTTCGCTGGAGAAGACCAGTGGCCAAGTTTGATCGTTATCGCCTCATTTACGTTAGCCCTTCTGGAAGGAAGAACGAAATGGAGATTCCCGTGGACAGCACCTCTTTTATCCTGCGAGGGTTGGAGGCAGGGACAGAATACACCGTTAGTCTGGTGGCGGAGAAAGGCAGACACAAAAGCAAACCCACAACTGTCAAGGGTTCGACTGGTGAGTAACAGCTTTTGATGAGTGCCGTGCACCAGATCATTGGGCAATGACTAGCCCAAGTACAACTTCACCTGATTTTGTAAGCCATGTCTGGGGAACTGCTTAAAAACATGAACTGCCTGCAGGGCAGACTTAGCGCAGTCTAGCATGATAGAATTAACTGAGGGATAGCTGTGTATTTCCCTACCTACTGTGTTTAGCTCCATGTTCTCAACGATTTCTTGCTTATCCTTTGAGAAGGCTCACAAAGAATGCAGCTATTTGTCCTGCAGGAAATACAGACCTCATCCTTAGTTTTAAATGAGGCTGCTTTTTTGTGTGTTATGTCTTATAACTTGTTTTGTTTTCTACAGCCAAAAACTAAGAGGAAGAGCAACCAGAATGTGTTTAATATTGTTTGTTCCTGTCTAATGAATTCCCTTCACAGCATGCTTCCACCCATCATGTTTCAGCAGGGTCAACAGGACTCTGATGTTACCTTTTTTCAGTTTTCTCATCCAAAAGCGAGAAAGGCTACAGCCACAAATCTGGTCACAGTCACTGTTTTCCTTGGATACCATGACTGTCACATTTGTCTACAAAGAGGGATCCATTTCTGCCATCTCCATTTGTACAAACTACTCTTCTTAACCAGTATCAGTGGACTACTTATTGAATAAGGCTTTATTCTTTGTGCAACATTTTGACCCAAAGTTTGTTGCATACAGAATTATGTATCCTGAATCTTTAGGTGCCTTCAGGCTAAATCCTGTGAGGCAAAGCCTTAACTGCTCTAAGTAAACAGAGACAGTGAAATCAGAATCAGGTGGGCTACAATTATTGTCCTTAGCAGATATCAGGGTGTTTATCGTTTTCTCCCCAAAGACCATTTATGAGGTAAAGACATGCCAGAAGTTGTGGATTTTATAAATTAATAACTATACAGCTTAACTGATCAAAACTAGTTTCATATTCTCTAGTAGTGTTCATGCCAGCAGAACCTCTGAGTGCATTATAGTCAAGTAATCCACTACAGCAGAGAGTTATATGGTATGGTGTAAACTACAGAAACCCATCAGTACTGAATTACTTGTTTGATGCGT
>NW_009203536.1:38000-52714 GCF_000690835.1 Fulmarus glacialis | reverse complement strand
GTAGGGAAAAATTAGGAAGCCTTGAGGCACACACATACAAAAGGAAGCTGAAGGTTTATGTGGCAGGAGTGAGCAGGCTTCTATTTTTCCAAAGTTATCTGTTTCCCCATCTGTCTGAAGACTGAGTGGTCTCAAAAGAAGTATGCATAGACGGTGAAAAGGCAGAAACAACATGCTGTGGAATTTCACGGTCTGGTCTTTCCAGCACCAGCTTCCAAAGTCTCACAAGGTGGCTTCTTTTTCCTGGTTTGGTTTTGGGATTTTTTTATAAATACGTTCATCTGGCCAGTGTATTTGTTTTAAGTCTTTACTCAAAGCAACCAGTAAACAAAGAGTTCTCTGCAGTGTGCTCCTTAGAAGCAACAGCAGTAGTTGACATAACCTGTCTCTGTGACCTTCCTCCTGCGTAGGAATGGACAAATCCAAACACATGAGCATGGGAAGGCAGAAATGCTCTGTAAGCCTGTGGGGTGTAAGACAAGAGGTCTCTTCTTCAGTTTACTTTTTCATCCACCCTCAAGTCAGTCCTCTTTATCCATGTTCCCAGTACTTGGGAGGTCCTGAAGTCCTCGGGCTAAGCCAAACAAACTTGTTGTTTTACCCTCTCTTGCAGAGCTATGGAGGACCTCAGGTCCATTGCACTGCTGGGGAGAGCGCTTGAAGCAACCAAGGAGAGAGAGGAATGATTGAAGTGGAAAATGCCAGTAACATGGCTAGGACTGGACTAGCTCTTCCCAGTGGGTAGAGGAGACAGTACTGCTTGCTGAACAAGGGAGCCAGGGACTGTGGAAAGGCTGAGAGTTTTTCTTTTCAGAGTTTCCTTTGCTTCTCCAGATTGCCAGTTTTTCATCTTATATTCTTCCCAACCTCTTGATGGTTCAGTCAGGCTTCTCTGCCTGCAGGTACTCAGGAGTTTCCCATGTGATTTTTATTTGTTTGCATAGCGAATTTTCTATCACTGAGGGTAAAGCTTCTTTCAGCCCCAGAGCTGAGGATCTTCTGCTGGTGTCTCCTCTCCCCTCTCACATTCTTCCTGTTATCTTTTTATGTATATAACTCTCCACACACAGACAGCTGAAACACCATGAGCTCATGAACCTCTAGCAAAGGACATGTCACAAACTCTTCCATAGTATAGGATGGCAGCCTTCTGTTGCTTCTGTCTCTTCATATGGATGAAGTGCAGCTCAAGTGACAAAGTTTTTTTTAACTTACGTCCATGATTCTGCATTCAAGGGATGGTAAAGATTCTGAAATGAACAGTTTGCTAAATGTTATTATGTTTTGCTGAAAAGGAAAGACTGAATATTTCACGTTGGTACTTGCTTGTTTGTTTCTTTGTGGCTCTATATAGCCTAACCCTAATGCAGGCAATGACTCTTGACCCAGAGGAGCTTTCTGGCTCTGGGAGCCTTCTTGCTCCAGAGGCCTCAGGGATGCAGGAGGATGCACTGAGGAACCTTGTGGTCTTGAGGGTAACAGACCACAGCTTTAGTGTCTCATGGTATGCAAATACAGGAGTCTACAGTAGTTTTGTGGTGGAGTACAAGGAAGTGTCATTGGCAGTTGGGCCCCCTGCAGAAACCTTCCTGCCCAGAGAATCCCTAGGTGCTGTGATTGACGGCCTCCAAGCTAACACTTCCTATAAAATCAAGGTGTATGGATTGGCTGGAGAACAGCGCTCTTCTCCTCTGGAAACTGTGGCTACAACAGGTACCTCCTTTCTGTTATTAACAAAGGTATCACAAACTAGGGTACTGCTTATTTGTTAGAGGTCTCACCCAGCATCGCACTAAGGTTTTGGTTTAGAACCACTTCAGAAATCAAAGCAAGTGAGCCATTTTAATAGTTGGAGGGACCTTTCTGGCAGCATGTCTTGAGAATGTTACATCAGATTAACAACTAATCTGTAGGGCGAGCACGTAACCCAGCTCTGAGGAAGCTGAGCAGTCAGACTGCAGCTTTGTTCTTTCTTGCTCTGGTTCTGGAACCCTGCCTGCGTAGCACAATGTGGGTCCTGGAGGAGGACGGATGGTAATACATCAGGCATGAGAGGCCTGTGGAGATAAATGAGTGGACGGTAGAGAAACCAAGCGCCAACCTCAAATTCCTCTGCTGAAGGACCCAGATTGTGCAGCAACTGCTGATGAATCATGGATGTGATACTGTCTTGCCTCTGGAAGTGGGTTGCGCATAGGAGCATGGCTTGGGGAAGTAACTTTTCCATTCTGTTGAATGTTTTTCAGAAGATTTATGCTGTTTACCGAAGACCCTTGTCTGTGTTGTGCGTCAGTCCCTCTTCCTCTCCTGGCTTCTATTAGTCTTAGATTGCGCCACCCTTTTTTATACAAACTCAAAGAAGCAATAGGAAGAATGATTAGGTGAGCCAGTTCAGTGGGAAACTACAGTGCTGACCACTGGGAAACTAAATTTGCCAGTAAAGATTGTCCATTTCTTCAGCTAATTCCTCTGCTAAGAGTACCTGGAACCTGACTTCAGTATGAGGATATTTAGTGGTAGCTACTGTAGTACTTCTGGCTTGTGATACACTGCAAGTTTTCTTTATGAAATTCAGAGGTGCTGAAAGCCTAGTTTAATCAGCTGGTTGAGAGAGGGGAAAGCCATTTAGCCAAAGGGGTCTGAAAAGAATGCAAATACCATGGTAGACCATCATGTCTTACAAGCATGCTTAAGCTGATGAGAGACTCTGCAGTGAAACTGGCTGATAGCCTTTCTTGGAAAATAATACAGAATCCAAAAGACAGAAGCAAGAAATAATACAGAACACTCTTTGCTCCATCCCAAGTAACTGGGGAAATATCCTGGCAGGACATTAACATTCTTTTTAGTGAAATCGCTAGTGAAGCATTACAGTGGAATTCCTCAAAAGGCCAGCAACAGCAGTGTAGACATATTTAGGCCATATTCAGCCTGAAGATTTTACTAAGAGAATGATATTGAGAAGTATTCCAGTCTGAGAAAGAGCGTATGTTTGTTGTCCATCCAGTTTCCCTTCTACATAGCTTCAGCTCTTTGGCATCTACTATTCATTCATCTTGCCACCATGAATCATTATATCTGGCTGTCATCCACCCACTTAGGGCTCCCAGAACTCTCTTTCTCTTCTCCCCATCTCTTCCCCTAGTTGTGAAGTCAAGTGTTTGAACTCCATTGGTCTTGTTATCCTACAGTTTGATTGTTTTCCAAATTTTCCATTATCTGTTACAGTATTCTACCTGCTAAACAATGAACACTGATACTGTCTGTGGTATCTTTCTACCACTCTTTCTCGTCCACAAATTCATTTGTTGGAGTCAAGTCATTAAACCTAAGGTAATATTCAGAACTAGGTCTGAAAAAAAGTCAGAGGTAATGTAACTAGATATAATTACATATGCTCCATGAGACAATCTGTACATGGCAACCTCCCATGCAGTTGTTAAAGTTGGCCCAATAAAATTAATCCACTTGTGACAAATAAATTCTGAATTAAAATGCCATTTAGGTGGTTGGTCCCTCGGTTTTTGTATAATACAGTTGAACTGTTAATTTCCCATTTAGATTAGAGTAACCAAGTGCTTGTGTGGTTATACTATAACTGGCAGAAATCTGGGAGAAATGTCATAGGGGTTGTCAAGTAAAACGACGGAATATGAGAAGCCAGTTTTGACTAATATTACACAGGGTTTTCGCAGGGATCCTCAGTGTATCAGGAGTGTAATGCCTTGGGGTTTTTTTTCTTTTTTCCCTTGTGTTTTTGGATGTTTTGTCCTCAGTTTCCAGTTCAGGGTGCATGGCAGTTTCCCAGTGGGACCATCCACAGCATGGAGCTGTACTTGTGTGATGTACTGCTGCCCTTTCCTCCCCACTGGTCTGCTCACTCTATTTAAGTATGTTTTCTGCAGAAATACTCCACAGTAAAGCCCAGCTACCACTATGCATGTTAAGTAGACAACCTTAAGGCTGAACAAGTACAGTGCATTTGCTTGATGCCATAGTTTTTTGCCTGTTCCCAGACTGAGAAAGATCTGGTTGGCATCTAATTGTGCACAAGCAACTGAGAGTTTGCAGAAGGCTGATGGTTCCATACTGCATGTCTTCCTGCTTTGTTACCTGAGCTCAGTAACCCTGGTGCAGTCAGAAAATAGTTCTGACAGTTGGTTTACTGAGAAAGAGGGAATTATGCTGGTGGTTACCATTGCAGGTATGCTGGTGTGATGACAACATGGCTATCTTCAGGTTGCAGCATATGTAGGGCCTGGTTCAGAATATGTGCTGGGGTAATTCAAGGAGGCCCTTACCTAAGTCAAGAATATCAATGATACATGTAAATATAAATCACTGTTTGCCTCACAGGCTTCTCTCCTTCCTGGAGGTGAGCAGAAAACAATGTTTTTACATCTGTATTTGTCCTGAGAGTATATTTTCAAGATAACATTTCTGCATTTATTTGAAAAAAAATGTTAATTGATCTTTCTGCTCTGAAAACTTTTTTTTTCTGATACATGTGTGAATTTGGAGACAGATACTGAATCCTGAGTACGTATTTGTTCTGATCTGATTGATGGTGGTAGATGACTTGCTCTCTCTTAATTGAATGCAAGTGGAGCATGAAAGCAAGGAAGTCATTGAGGTGTGAAATGATGTGGTTTTCCACTAATGAGGAGATAATTCTGCATGTCAGAAAAATCACCTGCCTGTTGCCTTGCAGCTGTGATCAGAAACACATTCTCTCTGTGATCTCCATAGTTCTCAGATTTTCAGAATCTGACTGTGCTACAGGATATATTCACAGATCATTCAGCATGTTGAAGGCCAAGTCTTTTTCCCTTCCGTTCCTTTGAATCTCTCTAAAGAAAGATTGCTCAAGTTCTTTCTGTCCTGTTTTTTAGGTAAGGATGTGTGTCCCCCCCACACCTTTTTTGAAAATTCTGCATGTATCCAGATGGATAACTCCTCCAAGCTTGTTTTTGATTGGATAGGATGAGATTTAGCATGCTTCTGCTGTGGCTGATTTTGGATATGTTTACGATGTTTGGCATGCAATCCACTTATGGTTTGTATCAGAAGCAATAACAGACGTACTGTAGTAAAGATAAAAGGCATGTTTGACAGACTTAGGGTTCAAATCCTCACCCATGTAAATTAGCGAAGTTCTTTGGAGGTAGTCAAAGTGTACTGATTTACATCAACTGAGGATGTGCCCATTTCTCTGCTGGAAGCATTTCAGCTCATGTCTGTTTTAAGATTGTTGCTCTGGACCTGCTAGTTAGTGTGCTTGTGTGAGAACCATGTTGTTCTTGGTGATGCTACCTTTGCTTTTGATCTGGATTCAGTCTCCAAAAAAGAAGTACCCATCTGTTTCCTCTGTTCTTAGAGCTCTTTAATGCAAAGCACATAAACTGTTTTGTAGATGTTAGCTGTCTTTTGGTATATTTGGGGGTTTATTATCAGGAAATTGTAACTTGTAATTTACCTCTGTTTAGCACATCTAGTCACAACATCTGAAGAATCAAACAATGAAACGTCATTTAATCCTACTAGTCCTGCACCTACAGAGCTAAGTTATTTAACAAATCCCAGCACTGATTCTCATGCTCTGCTTTTGGTGCCCACTGACCTTCCCATCTCAGAAGCCACTGGTGCTCTTCATGACCTTAATATAACACACAGGACTTTCAGTAGTTTCACTCTGTCTTGGGCAGCACACGATGAGGTATTTGATCAGTTCTTTATCACTCTGAAAGACCTGTCCAGTTTAAGCAGAACACAGGAAATCTTTTTGCCGGGAAACCATCGAGAAACAGAAATTACCAATCTCACAGCTGGCACACAATACCAGATTAACCTCCATGGAAGCACTCAAGGTCAGCTCTCTTGGTCCCTGGAAGCCCTAGCTGCTACAGGTATTTTCTATGGATTCATTAGCCATATGTTCCTTTTCTGCTTTGAAATACAGAACTTCATTTTCATACTGCTGTTCTACTGCAGAAATGCTAGGCCTTGTGTGTGATGCCTTTCCTCCTAGTGTTGTTTTTTTTTTTCTTTCTTCCTTTTGCACGGGATAGAACTCTTATTGCTATGGAATGAGAGCCTTGAGTGGTGCAGCATGGACAATGCCCCATGCAGCTTTTAAGGTGATGTAGCATCAATTCTCTCTTTTCAAATTGCATGCAAAGAGAGACATTGATGCATCTGCTATTTACAAGGCACATGAAAATAGCAAGATGCTACAGGTATTTATGTGGATTGTGGTTCAACACAAGAAAGATCGCAAGGAGGTTGCAGTTTGCAACATTGGCATGGAACTGGTGATGTCAGAGAAAAAAAAGATTGTAACACATTGGGAGTATACCTTTCTGAAAACTTCCATCTCTTATCCCTATTACATGAATTTCATGAGGAAACAGACTTATAGCCACAGGGCTCAGTTCAATAATGATCAAAGTACCAGTGCGTAAGTTCATATCTGGAGAACCTAGCTGGAGACTAGTGACTGTACCTGTCCATCATTCAAAACCAAATTCACAACATGAGATAAAATATTTACATAGAAACATAGAGATTATTTCACACCTACTACAAGACTAGAGCAGTCCCATCTCTCAATGGTTTGTTCTCTCTTTTTTTTTAAGTAAGAAACATCATTCCTTGATATCATTTGCCATGACATTGTCATTGTTTTGTCATATGTTGGATGCTTTATGGATGAGGCTTTTAGAGGTCTCCAACAGTCCAAGCTGGTGCATGATTTTGTATGAATAAGGACAGAGAGAGCATGATGGGGTTGTGTGCGCTTCCGTTTCAGACATGCATGAGAAACAAACGGAAGGAAAAGGGACTCTGCATCTTGGAGGCGAATGAAACTGAGCACTCTTCAGAGGAATCTGAATTGCTTTTAAGCTGTGATGATTAATGCATTACTTATTATAATCAAGCTTTTACTTAGAAGATTCTACCTTACTGTAACTTTTGGTTTAGTTTCATTTTCATTTTAAGGAAATGTGTTTGGTTTATTCGTTTCTGTTGCTACTAAAAGATCATTATTTCTGATACAACCTGTTCCTTTTCTGTCCTGCTTTCTCTTTTTCAGCTAAACAGTGCTATTTTAACAGGATTCATATTTTGCCTCAATGAGTCTCGTTTCTGTTCCTGATAAAGCAAACCAGCTCTGGATTCATGCATTTTTTTTGTTGAACATCATTGTTTTATTTCATAAACAATCTTTTCCTTTCTAACAGGATGGGAAAAGCTCAGTCAAAACTTTTGTGTTTCTGAGTAATAGCAATTTACTATACATTAGTGAATCTCACTGAAGGTAATTGACTGTGATCTATGAGTTCTCAACCTCTGAAAACACAACCCCAGCTACCTATATAAGGCTATGCAGCAGTCATACAATAAGTACTCTGTTTTTGCAGGGGGGAAAATGATATAAGTAATGTTGCTGAGCCTAATTTTAATTTATTCCAGGGCCTCTTTACCTTCTGTCTTAAAATATGCATAAAGCTTAAAGTTGAAGTTTACAACTGACAAATCAGATCCATTTCCCTCCATGCATCGTGTCCTAAATTCTTAGTTGTGCATATTGGGATTATTCAGCTAGACTCTGTTCTTATTATAATGCTTATGTGTCGACAATGCAAGTAAATAAGAAAAGCTCTAGAAAGTCACCGCAGTCCATAGGCCAATGATGGATCATATAGCAAGATTTTCCATGTAGAAAAACAGGTATTACTTTGTCATTTTCCCATATGACTGCTAATTTTAAGGAATCAGTTGTATTTCCTCTGTAACAGAGGACTTTCTATTCTTGCTGAGAAAATTACCTAAACTTTCAAATTTAACAGCGTTGGAGAGTTAGCTCTGATGGTCCCAACTTCCTAGGCCACCCCTGTGGTGGCTTATGAGAATGTTGGTTTCTGTGAATGCAGATTTCAATTTTAAATTAATATCAGTAACTCTGAAAATCCAAGCTTCTCTGCCCCCAGGAAGGTTTTGTGGACAGAATAATGTAATATAAGGAAGACAAATCCATTAAACTGAAGACATGCAGAGGTGGAGGAATTTTCCCCTTCTTTATTGTTTTGGATTAGAAATAGTTTAGAAGAATAAATAGCATCCTTCATGTGGACGCAATTAAAAGCATAAACATCTGAATCCCAACTACTCTAAACTCAGTACCTTCCTACCCTTACAACAGGCACTATTGCAGTATTCACAGTCACTTCTTAATGGCAAACACCGAGTTGTTAATAGTGCGGTAAAGTGGTTATAGTAATACTTACTTGTCTCATAGGGAGTTGTAATTAATATTGCCAAAACTCTTGCAGCTCTAAGATGGTCTATAAGTTGCTTTCTGTAAGCAGTCTTTTAGCATTAATGGGTTGTTATCTATTATTACAGTTCTTTTCTTACTGTTCTGTTTTGCCATGTCTCTGAAGAGACTTTACAAGTTATCTGGGGCAGCTGAGAATGTAAATGTGCGTGTGTGAGTGCATCTCCGTGTCACTGATTACAAGCGAAATTAATTAACATGGAACATCGTTAAATAATATGTCATCACCGCTAGTCTGTAATCTGAGTAACTGATTGACTCTCTGTCCTTATTCAGAGGAAGAACCTGAGCTTGGAAAATTGTCAGTATCAGAGACTGGCTGGGATGGTTTCCAGCTCACCTGGACAGCAGCTGATGGGGCCTATGAGAACTTTATCATTCAGGTGCAGGAGTCTGACAATCCCGAAGAAACCTGGAATATCACAGTCCCAGGTGGACTGCGCTTTATGAATGTTACAGGCCTCAAGGCCAACACACCTTATAACATCACACTTCATGGTGTGATTCAAGGCTACAGGACCAAACCCCTTTCTGTTGAAACCATGACAGGTATCTTTTCAAGTCACTCATCCAGTCCCATGGCTCACTTTCTTTGCAGACAGGGATGTGAGCCAGAGCTATTGCGACTGCTCAGCAAAGCTTGCTCACTTGGTCGACTTTGCATGGGGTGTGCTGAACTCATTAAAGCTTGGCTGAACATCTCTGGCATGGAAATGTCTCATGATCAGACTTTCCAATAAGAGTCTCAGTGCCCCCATGGAGCCCTTTGCTTTTAGGAATGCTTTTTTCCCCCCAACTCAGAATGGCTTGTTTTGTTCCCTTTACTTGCTTTTTGCTGGTTGACACTAACAGCAAAACCCAGCTGGCTGTTGTACATGCTCGGGAAAGCCCAGGTTGCCTTGTAAAATTATAAAAATCTGTTCTTTATTGCCCAGATAATCAAAGCCCGAGAGTATGTTTAGTTTTTACACTTCAGAAGCTACCCGTGAAATTATGCACCAGCTTCTGTGTAAATACAAACTCAGGAGCATAGCGTGTGCATCTGTCTCCAGGGCAAGGACAGACACCTTCTATATGTTCTCATAAAGAAAAGAACACAAGTGGATTCCTACCAAGTATCATATACTAAGCCACATAAGGGTATTAAACAGTCTGATTGGTCTGAAAAAAGTATAATGCAAGAAGACCAAATTTGGCAGAACTACCCTGGCATAAACTGACCTGAAAGAAGGAAGGTAAGCCCCACATTATCAGAAGGTTGCATGAAACTAATCAAGAGCCACAAAAATAATTTTCTGGCTGATCTTGTCAAAGACGGCAGTTTTAAATGAGAGCTTATCGTGAGCTTTGACTATGAGAGGTAAATATATACTTATGTCTATCCTGTATGGCTCACTGATTATTCCAGGTATTATGATCGTTGGTAATGAACAGAGGATGAATTAATTGGCAATAAAGGAGCACCGGTGGCTCTTTCAGATAATTTCTTGTAGACAGTCTCTGCTGCCTCTGGGCTTCCTTACAGACCTTTGCAACCTCCTGTGATTGTGAGATGGTCAGAGCTTGCTCATATTTGATTTCCCCAAGCACATATTACCCAGCACAGAAGGGGACAAAAGTACACATAAGAACTAAACAGAATTAAAACATTAAACGCAGTAGAGCTTGCTGGTTTCAATAATGCTTTAAGCAGCCTGGCTTAGGTAGAAGTGTGTCTGGCACAAGGCACTTGCCTTGGGCTGTGTCCTGCTGCAGGCTAGAAGTCCTGTGCTTTGAGAGTCCTGAGTGTGAGCTGGTAGCAGATTGCCTATTGAAAATAGACAAATGTGGCTAGACAAAGGAGACTGTACAGGGACAAACAAGAAAACAGACATCATGGGTGTCCTGCCTAAATATGCAATGTGCTCTCTTTTTATTAACTTAATGAAAACAACAGAAGATGCCCTGCTGAGGTTTTCCCTTCCCTTTCTGGGTCATGCTCAGCACCCGGCTTTTCAAAATTTTCCCTTCTGGGGACTTCCAATTGTCAGAATTTTCTGAGCCTTCCTTTAACACATCAGGGATGTCTACAGAGAGGAAGAAATCCCAAGGCAGCTATCACTGCTTTGCATTTTGGCTCCAGCTCCAAAATTACATGCCAGCTTTCATAAGCTTAAGCTGAAAGGGAAAGTAAAAAAGCAAAAAAACCCACAACCTTTTCCTTTGGATAAAGCAATAGCTCTAGTTTTAGCTTCTTCTAAAACTGGAAGCTGACTTTTCCAAATGCCCCAGAGGCATTCAGAAAAGTTCTTTTGCATCTGCTTTCATGCTCAGACCTCAAAGACACATGGCTGCTCCTGGAGGTAAAGGGAAATAGCCATAGCTTTAAAGCTTGTTTTTCTTTTTTTTCTTCTTTTTTTTTTCCTATTTAACATTTTGAGATGCTTCCATTTGATTTCTTCCCCTTAGTATCTGTCTGCTTATAGCAAGCTTTTACTCAAGCCCTTTTCTCCAATGGCAGCTTGGAGCGCTGCCAGCATGAGCAGGGAGAAGCACGGCATTTCTGAGCAGGAGGCGGTACAGGGCTGTCCCCTTCTGACCAATGTTGTTTCCCTCCTCAGGAGTGCACCCAGAAGTTGGTGAGCTAACTGTTTCCGACATTACTCCTGAAAGCTTCAACCTTTCTTGGACAACCACCAATGGGGACTTCGACGCCTTTACTATTGAAATTATTGATTCTAACAGGTTACTGGAGCCCATGGAGTTCAACATCTCAGGCAATTCAAGAACTGCTCATATCTCAGGGCTTTCCCCCAGCACTGATTTTATTGTCTACCTCTATGGGATCTCTCATGGTTTCCGCACACAGGCAATAAGTGCTGCAGCTACAACAGGTATATAAAACCTACCTCAATGCTAACTCTCCTTTCTTCTAAATCTTCCTTACAGGTTGTGCCCCTTTCCCTGCCCTCAGCTACCCCATCAGTCTACCCATTGCCAAATCCTCTACCTCATTGTTTGACACTTCTAAGGAAGACCTGCCGGAGACATTTTGAACTGTGAATGTTAATCCACCATCCCATCCAGCAAAGTCAGTCAATCACATTGTGTTGTGATTTCCTTCACATAATAAGTTTGCTCTTGTTCAAACATTAAGGCTGGGGCAACCTCTGACACAGATGAGAAGCAAAACAAATTTCCCAAGAACCAAGTGGGAGATGATTCATTATGTTAACCTTGCAACATGTGTTTGCATCTGTCATACAGCATAGAGGAGACGTTATTTCTCTCAGATAGGACGATTTCTAGATACATTTTTTTCCTGATTCTCTAAATAGATTTCAGGCACTTTTCAGTCTGTGACAGCAGATTCCTACAAGGCAGATGCATTCCTTGAATTCAGCTTCAGAATTCAGTTTACATGAGATGAGAGATTGAAAGAATCCATTTGACTTGATGTTGGTGAATGAAATAGGTAGGCATTTAAGTGTTGGCACATTGTGCATCTCACACAACTGCTTTACAGTTGGCAGTTTTTTGAGAAAAGACAAGTAAGTCAAATGTTCGATGTGCTCTAGCCAATTACAGTATGAAAGTGGAAGGAGAGGAGTAGACTATGGAAGCAGAAATTGCATTCTCATAGTAGGTAGATAATAGCTCACGTTGTGATCATTTAATATCTCTACCAAATTTTGCCTGCTGACATGATCTTAGGAAAAGTTGTCATAATAATCTGTCATAGCAATATATTAACGTGGTCAATGACATTAAGCAGAATATAAAATTTCAGTGGTCGTATAATACAGTTGCAGTTTCTACCGTCAGCAGATTGTGAATATCCTCACTGAATCATGGGCAGGGTGACTGCAGGGGTTGTGGTATGGAAAACATTGAGAAACGCAAAGCTAGATGATTTTTGTGACCTGTGGCTCATATGAACTCAAACTTCTTTATTATTTTATTTTGTTGCTTTGGGTTTTAATAATTGCAATACATTTCCATTTGTTTTTCTTCCTGTAGTAGAGGAACCTCTCCTTAGCAAACTCACTGTATCAAATGCTACCTCAGACAGCATGTCACTCACGTGGGAAGCACGGGACAATGCCTTTGACCATTTTATTCTAGAAGTCAGAAACTCTGACTTCCCTTTGGACTCCCTGGTGCACACAGTGCCAGGGGCCTCCCGGCGCTATGTAGTCACCAACCTCAAAGCTGCCACTAATTACACTGTCCAGCTCCATGGTGTAATTGATGGGCAAGGTGGTCAGACCTTGACAGCACTGGCAACCACAGGTATTTCACTGTTTCACCTTCCAGGTTTGCTTTTTTCTCTTCTGTCTTTTGCTGTCCACCAAACTGCTCTAAAACATGGCTCCAACTCATCATCGTTCCTTTGGTAAATTATAGGGAGATCACTGTGAAATAAGCTGGGCTTGAGAGCGCTTGGAAAAAGAGAGATCTGAGACAATGGAAAAGGCTGAAAAAGTGCCCCCAGCATTAAGGGAGTCAGTGGTAAACCATGATTGGTTTCCTTATATATACACTTATCTGCAAGTTCTGTGTATATATAATTGACTTGCTCCAGACGGTTAATATTTTTCACAGAGTGTCTTTGCACTTAATCTGGAATAAAGTTCTTGTTCATCCCATCCTCACTTGCTTTGTTGTGGGTGGGAGTCCTTCATGTCTTTATCAGCCTGGAGAGGTACCTGCATGCCATTTTGGCTCTTTGTTCTTAAAACCAAATGTCTGCCAAGACATTTGCATCTCTTGTGGGTGTTTCATGCAGCATGCTAAATGACCAACCAAAACTGCATGGTGGCCACCTTGTGCTGATTCTGATGTTCTTCTCTGCCTAGCATTTTTGTGTGTTCCCAGAAGAGAGCAGGGCTCAGAAGGGATGTCCACCCTTTTTTGATGGTCAGCCCACCACTCTGTCACTTGCATTGCTACCTTTGAGTCTCTAAGACCTGTCTGGTTTCACTGGATGTCAGAGCTTTTCCTATGGTGATGGCGATTCCAGGATGGCAGGAGACTTGCCTGAAGAGATAATTTCAACTTATTTTGCATGTAGTGTTCTTTGGCATCTGGGTGTCATGATGTGAACGTGCCTGACTGGATGCAAGTGGCATGTGAAGGAATGTGGCCATTTCAGGATGAGATTGGAAAGGATCGGTTTGTTCTCTCTGATCTGCATGCGGGGCTCATGGCTCCATGCTTGGTTTCACGGCGTTCTCCACCCAAGCCTGTTTGCTTTGTGGATATTCTCTCATCTCCTCTCCTGTCTTCAGAAGTACCATGCTTACATGGTGACATTTTCACTGTCAGCCATGAAGGCATTGACGGTCACTGGTTGACAGCATGACAACAGCATGTGTCCTTAATTGGGGCCGCTTGGATTCACCTGTTCCTAGACATTTCCAGAGAAGAAGGTGGACTATTATTTCAAAGTCTTGCAATGGGGAACGGGAGTAAAAGTTGGAACATCTTGCAGCAGTTCATGTTTAGTTAAGAAAAGGATTTCATTCTTTCACTGTTCTCTTTGTCGGTGGGATACATCTTTCTTACTTTTCTTCCAGCATGAATAACTTACATAGTTATTTTCCTGTATCTCACTGGCTGCATTTCCCAAGGTGTTCTTGGTTTATACTCAATTGGCAAGAGAAAAAATAGAAACTCAGCCCTGAAGGCAGACACAGGATTCTCTGACCACCTGACTGCCGGGTCACGTTTGTGCTCTCTCTGCGCTCTAATGAATCTTTAATGATTTTACGCTAAATGGAATAACTTTAGAACAGGACGGGTGAGGAGCTCTCTCCCTCCTATAGTATGAAGGCCAAGTTTCTCCCCTGGCAAGGGAGAGATGTGATTTTGAATTTCCTCTAGCAGAAAAGGGAAATCTTTGCTTCTTAAAGAAGTGCCATGACCACTGAACAGTCAGAAAGGAGAGCAACAGCAGTGTTGTGGGGTTTTTTTGTTCAGTCTATTAGATATTCTCCAATTGTGCTTAATCAGAGGATGAGGAACACCTTATCTGTGGAGTCCAGGGAGGTTTTGGCCTGAGATTAGTGCTGAGATAATCACTGTTAGGACTGAAACCCCTCATAAACTTCAGGGTCCAAAAATAAAAGTGTCTGCAACTCCAGGCAACAGAAAAACTAAACAGAAGCTGAACTGGTCAGTCTATTAGATATTCTCCAATTGTGCTTAATCAGAGGATGAGGAACACCTTATCTGTGGAGTCCAGGGAGGTTTTGGCCTGAGATTAGTGCTGAGATAATCACTGTTAGGACTGAAACCCCTCATAAACTTCAGGGTCCAAAAATAAAAGTGTCTGCAACTCCAGGCAACAGAAAAACTAAACAGAAGCTGAACTGGGATTTCAAGGATGTCTGTT
>NW_009203536.1:15824-37976 GCF_000690835.1 Fulmarus glacialis | reverse complement strand
CTGCTGAATCCTACTTTATCTACTTTGGAATTGCTGTGGGTTTGTATTCCCATCAAATTCCCAGTGCAGAGTTCCTGCAATTTATATGGTTTTACCACAGGGCTGTATGCTGTTGGTGCTTCTGTAAATCAGGCCCACATTTCATTAGGAAAATTGAGTTTTTTTAAGAAAATTGAATGAAAAAGTAAATTAAGAGTCAGCACTAATTTCAGTGGCTTCTTACAAAATAGCTGTTGCAATGCTCTGTTTTTTTTTTTTCTTCAACCACTGCAAAACAAGGCTAAAGCATTCAGCCTTATCTTTAAGTATCTATAAACCTCTACTGCTAATTCCCCCAGCCCCCTGGAGTAACGCTCTCTCTTCACCTGTGTTCCTTTCTCCTTCAGAGGCTGAGCCACAGCTGGGCACGCTCACACTCACAAACGTTACCCCCGACAGCTTCAACCTCTCATGGACCACAAGAGATGGGCCTTTTGCCAAGTTTGTTATACACATTAGAGATTCCTATGCAGCACATGAACCCCAGGAGCTTACAGTGTCAGGAGGTGCTCGCAGCGCTCACATCTCAGGCCTGCTAGATTACACTGGCTATGACATTAACATTAAGGGGACCACCAGTGCAGGTGTTCACACAGAGCCTCTCACTGCTTTTGTCATGACAGGTACCTGCTTAAAAATTTGGAGTCTGTTTATTGGCTTACAAAAATATATATTCCAGCATGGATTAAAAAAAAGACTCTCTACAGCACTGAATATCTTGTTCAGCAACGATGTTTTTGTTTGCAAACTTAGTGCAAGGATGGGTCACACCAGTCATGTTGACCTTAAAAAAATTTCTTGGAGGAAATTTACACTTACTAGTGTAAAGTGAGTTAAGAGCCCTCGGGAGTCTTTCTCCCATGTCTAATGATCTTTTTTAACTCCTGAAATTTGGGGGGAAAATTTGCCTAATACTCAGTAGTTGCATCTGAAGGATCCAGAGAGGACTGGATTTTAGAATACCTCCTGTCCTGTGATGTCCCCTCAACACATCCCTTGTGTCTCAATATTTTGGCTGGATTTTGACTGGGATCAGTTGTATATCACGTGCCTCCTAGATGATCAAACAAATGCTACAGAGTTCACCTTCTATGTATTATGAGGCCAGTATGTGCTACTAGGGCTTGTCACATGGACACCCTAAATAGGATTAATAGAGAAATTGAAGCCTTTTCCTTTTTCTCCTCACTTCGTTAACATGCAGTGGGAACACCAGCTGCAGTAGCAGCATCCCTCACAGCATCTGGGCTGTCAGTTTCTGTGAAAGGCAATGTCCATGATCATTTTCCTTAAGGCAAATGGTTGCATTTTGCACCAGCTCTGACCTGCCCACTGATGCCATTTAGTCACATAGTTAGAAGCGAGCAACTCTTTTGCTTTCAAACCCCTTACTCTTTTGCTCCACCAAAGCACGAATGCTTCCTTTTTGAAAATAAAGCATGGACATTGGTATTTTGAGAGGAAGCTTCCCAGTTAGGTAAACATGTGGCACTCTCTACACAGCAGAAGGATGTGCCAGCAGTTCACGTAAACCTCCTGGGTTTAGAGTGTTGGTGTCACTCAACACCTATCCCAGGAAAATAATTTCAGCATTTTGGGCTCATTATTTGTTTACCCACGCTCCCAGAGACCAAGGCAAAATGTGAATCTTTGGGATTGCTTGATTAGAAGTAAGCTGCAAAAATGTCTCCAAATTGAGTAAATTGGAACTGAATCTCTGGCACCCAAATGTGTAAACATCAAAACATAAGGACTTCCAAATTATTAAACTTTAGGAGGGAATTTTTATGCCAAATTCTAGCAGAACATCAATTTCAGCAGTTGTGAAATGTCAAAACCAAACCCAAAACCCTTTCCCAGAGAAAGTTCTGTGTTTAACTAACTGGTATTTTCTTAAGTGAATGGAATTTGAGTGATTGGAAGATCGAATGAGTTAGCGCCTTAGCCAACAAAGCAAGGTTTGACAAATAGTTTAGAGAAATACAAGCAGTGCCTGGGATCCAGGATCAAGGCCAGGGCTTAGCAGAGCCAGTTGATCTTCCTATTTGACTTGTCAGATTTTGAGTGAGCAAAATACACTGAGAAACTATCTTGTAAAAATTTGGCCTTTTTTTTTTTTTCAGAGACTTGGTGGAAAAGTTTTGAGGAGTTGATCCACAGCCTCTAAACTTTGACAAATGTCATGATGATGTGAAAAAAAAAAAAGACCCCTCACTGAAATCTCTTTAAGTTGTCAACATAGCACACTAGCAGCTGCCTGTGAAGCTCTTTGGACAGATTATTGCTCTGTTCTGCAGTCATTAGCCCCTGCCCTTAGCCAATGCAAACTCTGGCTTCTTTCCTATCCCCCACAAAAAACAATCTTGCAAGTATTTAGTACTTGCACTGGCTATGACCCTGACTGATTAATGTTCTGCTTCTGGCAGTGCTTCTGGCATCTCTGACCCCTCCACCATTGAAAAGAAAAGCTGGAGATATTCACGTGAAGTAGAGAGGTAAAGAAGCAAAATACAGGAATTGCAAATGCCAAAGTTGAGGCTTGTCCCTAAAGCACCAGTGGTGGAGACAAGTGAAAGGAAATGAAAGCTTTATGCATAGCATTTCTAAAACAATTTTGGTTATAACTGTCTTACAGTGCATGTATAGCAGAAGAAATGTGTTTACACAGTGAGCTTGGAAGGAATTTCAATGGAGCTTGTGAGATAAGGTGCTGAGGCACCGTTGATGAAAATTGAGAACTGAGCATCTAACTTCTGGGGGCTCCATTGAAAATCCTAGTCTTGTGGTCCTGGCTATGCACTTCTATTAAATCCATACTTCGGGGAAAAATGTGATTTATGTTTTGTGGAATCTGTGACACTTTCTAATTTGCAATGTTTTTCGCTTCTTTTTTTGTGTGTTTTTGCACCTTCCCTTCTTTCAGAGGCCATGCCCCCACTGGAAAACCTAACTGTCTCTGATATTAACCCTTATGGGTTCACAGTGTCGTGGATGGCATCGGAGAATGCCTTTGACAACTTTCTAGTAGTCGTGGTGGATTCTGGCAAGCTGCTGGACCCACAGGAGTTCCTCCTTACGGGAGCCCAGCGGCAACTGAAGCTTAAAGGCCTTATTACTGGCATTGGCTATGAGGTTATGCTTTATGGTTTTGCCAAGGGGCACCAAACAAAGCCCCTAAGCACTGTGGCTGTTACAGGTATTTTAATGTGAACAAATCGTTCTCTTCCACCCTTTCTTTCTTGCTTTTCTTCTCACATGGAAGATGTTTCATGCAATCCATTTGCAAAGCAAACCTTGGCTTTTGCATCCTTTTCTGCATCGTGGCTACACATAACTCCTCGTGATTGATAGGTTCACCAATGAAATTCTGTTCCTTTTAACTTGATGTTTCCCTTTTGTCTTTACGAGGGATCCTGTAGAGGCGCATGACGTGGGTTGCTGGGTGAAAGTTTCTGGTATGGTCATGCAGGTACTTCTAACTGAAGTCATTAAAGAAAAATGGCTGCATGCGGGAGCTGGTCTTGTTAACAGCTGCTGGGCACATCAGCATTCTCCAACTTACCAACTGTCAGGACCTTCAGGAAGAGTCATGGATTTCTTGCCCATGGTCTTCTTTTTTTCACTCTCTGTGTGGGTTCCACCCAAAGACCATCGAGTGTGATCATTGCCACCCATAAAGTTGGCATTCCTCTCCAGAAAACCTTAGCTCACGTTTTCAACCTCATCATAGCTGCCGTTTTCCAGCAGCCCTTGAGCTTTCTTGAAAAATCATTGCAGACTGATTCTCTAGCCCCATAACCATCAAGTCCCATCTGCATGTTGCTGTCTATGTAGTAGTAAAGCTGGGGGTTACCTGATTGGAGGTTTGCAAGAAAATAAATAGGAATGCCTTTCTGTGGAAGAACTAAGTGCATTGGAGATGCTGTAAGATAGTAACCACTCTAGCAGCATTTCTCTAGGTAATGATGTCTGACCATACTGAGCTAAAGATATTTTGCAGGTAATTAATAACTTACAGCTCCTGGGATTCTCTTGAATGGGTTCTTTCACTAAGGACAGTAGGTCTTGCATTTGGATTTGAGTATGCTGTTTAAGGGGTATGAATTTTCATGATTCCCCTTTGCTGCTTCAGCATTTGTTTAATATCAAAGTAAAGGATTCATCTGATTAGAAGCATCACAGATGCCAGAAGTGCATGAAATACGGGTTTTGCATGAAGAAAAAGACTCTCTCAAGTGGCTTCTATGTTGTCCTCCTAACAGAGAGGGACCTGACAATATTACAGGCATGCCTGCAGTTCTATAACAAGAGCTTGTTTTTATCCTCATAAAGGTTTCACATAGGTAGCAAGGGAGAAATGCACATGAATCTTACTGTTAGCATGTGTAACTTTGCATGTCAGAGGCAAACGGTGTATGTCCATGCAGTGGATTTGCTATTAAAGAGTGAAAGATTGAATGGGCCTGCACACACTCACATATATCTTCTTCAGTATGTATATAATGTTAATAGTCTTTTTTTTTTTTTTCTTTTTCAATAGCTGGCAGATTGTTTCCCTTTCTTTGAACTGTAGTTGGATTCTTGCAGTGTGTATTATCCAGACCTCAGGCAGGTCTCTAATGAACTGATTAAAAAATCATTTCTTTTCCCTACTGCTATCTTCTCCTTTTTTAGAAGCAGAACCCGAGGTCGACAACCTTCTGGTTTCAGATGCTACTCCAGACGGCTTCCGTCTGTCCTGGACTGCAGATGATGGGGTTTTCGACAGTTTTGTCCTAAAAATCAGGGATACCAAAAGGAAATCTGATCCACTGGAACTAATAGTACCAGGCCATGAGCGCACCCAGGATATAACAGGGCTGAAAGAGGGTACTGAATATGAAATTGAGCTCTATGGAATTAGCAGTGGACGACGTTCCCAACCCGTAAATGCGGTAGCAACCACAGGTATTGCCTTTGCAGTAGGAAAAGTGTAACATGTTCATGCCTGTTTGTTTCAGCATCTCTCCTTTTTATAGCCAGCTTGAGCTGTTACTGAGGTGTTCGAACTGTCTCCTGCATGTCCCTTATCCAAGTTACTGGTTCAATGTGGTGTAGTTATTTATAATCAATCATCTCAGATTCCTTAGCTTCATCACTGTCTATTTAATACGGTTTTATTTAATTACTTTCATGATCTGGAATTAGGCAGCGGAGTCTAGTAATTAAAGCACTGGGCTTGAGGGCCAAGAAACATTGTCTCTGTACCAGCATTTTTCAGTGATTTTCTGCGACTAATTACTTATCACCACTGCACAACATTTTACCTCTCTAGAAAAGAGGTATGACAAAATGAATTTACCAGAGCTATTGAGAAGTTTATTTATGGCTTGATCAGCAAAGGACTAAGCACCATTAACTTAGACTGATCTTACCAGGAGAAATATGTGCTCGATAATTCAAAATAAACTTGAGTTTCTTGCAAAATCAAGGCTTTGAACTCCCTCAGCAGAAGTTGCTATATATTCTTATTCTTGTGTGTCAAAAATCGTGATGTAAATTAGTAGATTAGTGACTCAGCCAGGTAAAATCATCCAGAAGAAAAGATGCAGGTATGACTGCCAATTCATGCCATTTTGGTTTAAAAATACCAAGGCCTTATCCTCAATTGCAGCACGCCAATTCCACAAAGCTGGAGTTCTTGCCTTTCATAGTCTCACATTAATGAAGAAACATTGTAAACATAACCGGAAATGTCTTCTGTCTGAAGTTAGCCTAAACCTATATATGTTTCTGAAAAATCTCCACCAGAACAGAGCTTCATTTTCTCAGTGCCAGAGAGAAGGAGAAAGTTTTTGCTATTTGTAACTGGAATATTTTTTCTTCTATGATTTTTATATGAAAATATGCAGATACTTGTCAAGTAAAAAGTTCTCAAGGCTTAGGTTGAATTCCTTAGATTAATTTAAAAAAAAAAAAAAGGTTCATAATCTGATGCATTTCATTTTGGCACTTTTGAATGAAGCTTTTCAATTTTTTTCCACCAAAATCATGGTTTCATTTTGAAACATATTTAAATCTAAAGCAAATGAAGAAATATCCTGTGATCCCAATTCACTCTTTTAAAAATTTTGAGCTTGCTGATATGAAAACATAGTAATTTCAAATCAACCTAATTCCAGGAGGAGGGGAATGAGAAGGGGACAGGTAAGTTCAGTGAGGAAGCCAACAGAAATGCATAAAAGAGTTATTTGCCCAGCTGTAGCAGTGTACTCTAGACAACACACAGAAAAGAGACAACAATAACTCAGTATTGAACAGCTTTTCCTGAAATAGCATGGCCTCATGATTCACCTTAATGTCTGTGGTGCCAGTTGTTAGCATGGAAAGGCACATTTCTGACCAGCTCCGCTGATTGCCATCACATCCCTTGAATAAACACCGAGGGCATACGTACACTCACCCAGACATTTACATGAAGCAGAACATACATCCATCACAGGCCACCTTTCTCCAGGCTCATGCGGGTTGACTCGTAATGGAGAGGGATGTTTAAAGTCAACTGTGCTTGTTAGCAGCATGTCCCCATTTTCACTGACTTCCAGGATATTTATGGTAAACCGCTAAGAGTTATCATTTTCCTCATGACTACATTCTTATTCAGTTCTTTCAGAGAGATTTAGCACATGTCACCTACTGAAGCCAATAGCCCAAAAGATGTTTGTCAGATGTAAATAGCCCATGGATAATTGATAATAGAGCTAGAGCCACAAAAATCCAGCTAAATAACTTGGACTACAGGTTACACCACATTGGGTAGCTGGGCCACCAAGGCATCTAACTAATTTCTTTTTTAGTGGTTGATTATTAGACAAACATATGTATATTTATAGCATTCCCAGTCTGGTTGCAAAGAAATATTTCTGTCCCTGAAGGGGGCAGTTCAGACAGGCTTATATTCAGCCTTGCTTTATTCTGGCCTGTGTACAAGTTACGAGTGAGCAAGGAATAAATTAGCTTGAAAGTCTTTAGCTTTAGTAGGGGAGAGAGTAAAATAACAGTTGGAACAAAGCTAGCAAACAGACCAGCAAACCTAAACCAAACACTACCATGGAAATGAAGGCAGGAAAGTAATCTAGATTGAAAATCCTTCTCTGTATTTATCACTCGCAGCTTCCCCCTCCTTCCCTACCTGGGCATGTACCCTTGTATACACAAATGCGGTCTTCAGGGATCAGGCCCTCAGCTGGTGTAATTGGTGCAGCTGAGGGACTCTGGTTTGAGCACCACCAAGCAATTCTCTCTGAGGGTCTGACCTCTTATTTTTGTACAGCAAACCACCCACCCGCCATGAGGAAAGAGGGGGAGGAAAGATCTTAGAGTGTTCACCTTTTATTGCCTTGTCCTCCTCTGTGGTTTCCTTTCCTTCTTTCTCTTTCCAGAAGTCAGCAAGGCAATTGATCTAGTGACAGCCATGGGCTTTGGGTGTGGAAAGGATGAGGAGGACAGGACTGGCATTTGCCATTTTCTCCACGTAGCTTGTGTTGGCCCTGCAGCTGGTAACTTGCCTGGAGGCTGAGATTATCTCCCTTGCTCCCATCACACCAGGAATGTGGTGTGAAACCACTGGGCATGGGAGTTGACAATAAAGTCCAATCTTCCCACACCCATCACAAGCAGTTCTTCCTCTGTTATTTACCTGTATGTACAAGAGAATAGCAATAGTTTTCCCCCAGAACTGCTGATGATAATGTTGTTAAAAGGTTATCCTCTTTGGGTTGGTGATGGTACCCACTCTCCCTACCCTCTGCATTTGTCTGTCATTTTACCCTCATCAATTCTGCTGTGATAGCAAACATTAATTATAAAATCACTGTAGTGCAAGGCAGCATCATACAGATCTGCATCTGTCTAATCAAGTTGGCACAAGGGAGTTTGTCCACTGCTGCTCCCAGAGGGACAGTCGGTGTCTTTTGGAAATTAATCTGTATAATGTCTGTTAAGGTGCAATTCAGCCCTCACCAGGGGACCACAACACGGCTATGTGCCACTTAATATCCTTGGTAGGAAGTGTGGGTCTCATGCTGCTACTTTCCTCTTCTTCTAATGGTGTTTTGCCACACCGTGACAGCATTTTTCATCTGAGAGGATCACAAAACACTTCACATGCTCTTCATACATGATAAATGCAACCTGATGCTTCCTGTTTCTTAGGAGAAGAAAGCCAGTAAACATACTCCTGTAGCCTGTTAGTAATGAAAAAACAATTTTTTAGCAAAAAAGCCCCAAAGAATAGCAGCTATGCAGGTAGCATGGGTGCTTTAGCAACCTCACAGGAAAGTTCTCCATCTCTCATACAGCTAATGGGGAATGATGCTGGAGGATAGGGCTAATTACCTGTATCTGCCCAACAGACGAACTGAGTGTTTTTATGAGTGACAAGACAGAAGCACGCTGGCCATTTTTTATGCCTGCTTAATTTTGGCTTTCAGGTAGCTCAAGAAGATGGTTTCATTTGCTCCTTTTTCATTTCCCTGTGCTCAAAGGTGCCACTCTCTTACATTTCTGGGACTCATTCCAGGATTAATGCTTGCTCTGATGGTCCGTTATACTTTCTTTGCCAGGTTTGCTCCCAGGAAAGTAGCTGCAGTTGGGGTAGTTGGGGATGTGGAACTCTCACATAGTCAAGGCTCTTCTTACTACTGTTTATTATGGAGTTCACCTGCTACAGAAAACAAGCATGAAAGCCCATGGAGGTGTGCACAGCAGAGTCCAAGTGGGATGGATTGGGTACCTTATTTTCTGGGAAAGGCTGGAATTCCCCATGTGTATGAAAACCAAGTTCTCATCCATCTCTTTGGTCTCCAAAGTCATCATCAGCACTTTTCGTCAGTCACTAAGGGCACCTACAATATGAAGCAAAATCAATGTGATTTTCACTTCTCTCTCTTTCCCAGGTTTTCTTTATGCTCTTCTGTTTCCTTCAGACTGTACCTAAATCAGTAGCAACTTCGTGTGCCATGTAGCTTTACGAACCCCACCTGCTTTCTTTGTTATCTTTAATTCTTTTCTTTCTTTCTTTGGGTTTTCCATGTGAGCAAACCCCACAAATGCAACATGTCTAGTGAGCTCCAGAGAAGTAATTTACATTTCTCTTGAGAGCTCAGTTGTTTTTCTTTCCTTGCCTTTCAGTTGATTTAGTGCATTTCTGCTAGAGCTTTGGGGACACATAGAACAAACAGCTTTCTGATTTCTTTCCCGCAGACACGTTCTTTCCAAGCTATTTCAAGCACAGCCACTTTTTTTCTCCTCTTGCCCCCCTTCCCCTGCCCTCAGCCTGTCTCCGCCACTCTTAATGTGACTGATGTTTGATGTCTCTCCTCTTTGTGCTACTCTGTGTGGGCTGTTTATTTTTTTAACACGTGTCAGGGTTGTTTTGGTTACAGTCAAAAAAGCAAATCGGAAGTGAGATGCTCAATGTAAACTTTGAAGTGGCAGGTCTCTTTACCATGTCCTTCCAGAAGCCCTTTCCATGCTTGTTTTGCAGTAGCTTAATTAAGTCCTAAACTGGAATGTTTCAGATACATGTTGGTATGCATCTTAAGATTGGGTCATTTTGGCAAAACCTGGGCTTTGTTTGCCCAGCTTACTGACCTAATTTATATGGGCAAATGTAGTGCTCAGGTTTATACAGGGAAAGGCTGGGCTGTATGACAAATAGCTGCAGTGGAACCACAAGTGCCTTCTTCATGATGGTTGTACTTGGATGTCCTCTGGATGGATGTGCTTGAATATACCTAAGAAAAATCATGGTCTCAGATAGAGATTCCAAGAAGAAAATCTTGTTGCTTCTAGTTTGAAGCCAACAGAAGTTACAGGCAGTCAATGCTTGAGAGGATGGACCCTTGATGGACTCACGCAACTGAGTCTAGGACTTTTTTAGGCATCCTATAGTAGAAACTTTATGCTCAGGAAGAGAGATCTCTCCACTGCTAAGGGCTGCTATTGCTGTGTGTCACAGATAGGGCTCTGAGACTCAATGAAAAGTCTAAACATCATCCAAGTGAAACTGGGGTAGAAAAAATTATAAATACAATGACTCCTGGGTAATAGAATTCCTGTAAGTATTCCTCCATACTTTTCTATAACACTGAAATCTCTGCTACTTCTGTGTATATGATATGTAGATGTATGTCTGGGGTATTTTTAAGCTATGCACTACTGTAATGTTACTGAAAAAGGAAAATTTAGACCAAATAGATTGTTGCTGTCAGTACATAATAAAACCATTAACTGTTTGGTATTCGCTGCATTAGTGTTGTTTAGGACAGGATATTGATAGCATCAGCTCTTGGGACAGAGGAATAAGACAAATCAGTGTCCAGCACTAAGGACTGATAAACAAATGATTTACCTTTTCTTTCTATGTGGTGTGTTTGTTCTCTATTCTCCACTGACAGTTGTTGGATCTCCCAAGGGAATTTCTTTCTCTGACATCACGGAAAACTCCGCTACAGTCAGCTGGACACCCCCTCGCACCCGCGTGGAGAGCTACCGGATCTCCTATGTCCCTGTTACAGGAGGTAACTGTGAGGAGGGACAGGGAGGAGGATGGTAACAGGGAGAGCAGAAAGCATTTGCTGTGCTGATATCCACCTCTCAGTGCATCTCCCAGATGATCTTGCACAGATCATCTCTTTTTTCTTCAAACTGCTGACCAGGAACATGGGTGTGCACAGACGGTCCCCGTAGCCAACCTCTGTCTGAACATAGTGTCCCACATCCCATGGACAAGACTTGTAAGGGAGCTCAGAGCTAGATGCTGGAATGGTTGTACTCCTAATAGGGCCACGTTCACAAAAATCTCGGTTCTCACCTCCTAAGTAAGGATTTATTTCCAAACTGTCTCATTATTTTGTAGGCACTTTATGAGCTAAGCATATTTGAAAAGATGGCCTTTGGAAATAATAATCGTAATTCACGGTTATAATAGTTTTCCAAGGCAGCGATTTTTCTTAGTACTCCCCAATGTTGTTTCATTCCATCCATTATATCTCTGTTTTAGTGTTCAGCTTAAAAAACTTCCTATACTTAAACAGATTTTTAGCATAACTTAGGGACATCTCTGAAAGGAAACAGCTAAAGAGCAAACACTACAGACGTCAGGACCATAAAAGACAGGCTATTGATGAAGACAAGTAAAGATACAGGCCTTTAGACAACATAGTATGTAAGCACACATGCAACTTTAAATATATAGCAATCCCACAGAAGAAAAGGAGCAATCCACAACCATGAAGTTAGGCACTTGTCTAAGTGCTTTCCTGGAATAAACCCAGAATTTGAAACAAGTATGTGTCCTAAGTCCTCAGCCACACATGCAGCACCTCCTAAAATAATATGTACTGTATCTTTATTTGAAATGAGATGGGTGAAGGAGAAACTTCCAGCCCTTTCCAGAAACAAAGCAGATCTAAACTGCAAGCCCTGTCCTCACAGGTGTATGAACTTCCATGTAGAGATGCTGTGTTTTCACCTTACATCTTATCTGTAAAATTATATTTTTCTGAACAGAAATGTTAATTTTTTCTTACTGTTGGCATACCACTAGGAATGAATACAAACCAATGTCTTAGATTTAGGTGTCATGGCAGCAATATTTTTTCCTGAGGCTGCCCTTTGACATCGTTGATTGTAACTAACTGGGGAAAATTCACCTCCTCCTGTACAAGTACATCCATGTTGGTCATAATGTCTTTAATTTGAAACACATCCTTCAAGCATTTACTGGAGTATCATGTTGCTAATCCCTTGGCATTTGGCTTCATCTTAGGTACTCCAAATGTTGTTACAGTCGATGGAAGCAAGACAAGGACCAAGTTGGTGAAGTTAGTCCCAGGTGTAGACTACAATGTTAGTATCATCTCTGTGAAAGGCTTTGAAGAAAGTGAACCCGTCTCTGGCACTCTGAAAACAGGTAATATATAAAGAGGAAATAGCAGGTTCTCAAATGCATTGTCTGTGCTCTAGGAGAGACTCAGGAACTGGAGCTGCAGACCCACTGAGACACCATTTTTCTGTCTGCACAAACTGTAGGAAGTTTTTTGCGCACTCTTTCTTTGTGTCTTTGTATTTCAGATGAGTACAGAACTTGTTAGTTTGGTCAGGCTCCCATTTATTTAGTGCTGAACCAACTTGCAGTGAGACAGAGACAATTCATGTATTTACAGTCCTAATACATCAGAAAAAACCAGAAGTTTAATCAATACCATTTTACAGATGAGAGAGCAAAGGGCCAGCTCAGCTGAGCAGTTCAGACCAGTTTCTGTTGTGGACTCAAACTCCACATCTCCCAGGTTCCAGACTGTGTTCTAAGCATAAAAACACTCTCTCTCCTGGTTTTTCTTCAATACAGCTTTAAATATCCCTGCAGGAAACGAGGGTCCACTATGCTCCTGCTGACCCCACCCTGCAGTCTTATTAATTCATTCTTTTTTGGGGGGCTAACAAGTATTCAGAGAACTGAGGCAAGGAACAAGATGATGAGTATTGGACAATAACATGAAATTTATAGCCCATTCCAGATGTACTGGAGGCAGATATCTATCCCTGTTCAGGGAGAACATAAAACTATGTGCAACATAGAGTCCCATGAGGAAGCAAGGCAGGACATGTGGGAATTTTGGGTGGTTGGCTGCCTATTTGATAGGTTTATTTTTAAACATGCAGGGCAAGCTGGTGGAAGGTCACAGTGGCTATCAGTTGCCACCACAGTAGTTATTTTTCCCAGCTCTGTCTCCTGAGTTTGCTCCAAAACCAGTCCAGATTTGAGGGTGTTGAGAGAAATATGTCAGCTCTGACAGAGCTGTTAAGATTGATGATATCAGGACTGATCTGAGAACATAGTTAGTTATGTCTGTTCCCAGAGTTTAATCTTTTCACATATTGACCTCTCTTTCAAGTGGAGGCATTTGATGTCTCTTTATAGGCACTGACGTCTTTTCTGCAGAGCTCCACTATTCCAAAGGCAACCATAAAAGCTGCACCAAGCAGCAGTGTTTGCGCATTTTGTATCATATATTTACAACGGAGCATTGCACAGAGCCGAGAATGTTTGTCAAAATCCTTCAATCTGTTATTCTCTATCTTTCAGCTCTGGACAGCCCATCAGGCCTAGTAGTGGTGAACATCACAGACTCTGAGGCTCTGGCAACCTGGCAGCCAGCAATTGCTGCTGTGGATAATTACGTTGTCTCCTATGCTTCTGAGGATGGTAAGAAGAGTTAGTGATGGGTCAGGGAGCTGACAGTGTTACGGCTCTCGAGAGATGCTGAGAAATGGGTGCAGCAATATGATTCCAGGGGGCTGTTATCTGAAGGAGATGCCTCGCTGGAAGCATTTTAAAAATTATCATTTTAGTTAAGCATTCCCAATTCAGACATGAATAGAGATAACTGATATTCTTGAAAAGAACAGATGGTGTTATAATTCATATGAACACTAGAGAGTGCTAATACTTTTAGTCAAAGGACTCTGATGTTAATTCAGATTCAGCATAGGTGTAAGCAGAGAGATGGGCTCTGGGCTTTTACTATTTTGCGCTTGCTCCCAGCTAGTAAAAAAAAAAAAAAAAAAAATCACTGAGTGGAGCATGGCGTTGAGTACATCATGACACGTCTGAATAATGCCAGGACCTGTTCTCTTCTGTGTTTTCTTCTTAGAACCAGAAATTACTCAGATGGTATCAGGAAACACTGTGGAGTATGACCTGAAGGGCCTTCGACCTGCAACTGAGTATACGCTGAGTGTCCATGCGCTGAAGGACATGCAGAAGAGTGAGACCCTCTCCACCCAGTTTACTACAGGTGCTGTGTCCCACCTCACTGCAGGGAAAGCTGCCATCTCTTCTAGTCCCACCTGGCTTACATTTCTCTAATATTGTAAAGTCAGCCAGCATATTATGCTTTTTTTACTAGAAACCTATATTTTGACAGTATTTGCACCAAATTTTCTCTGGTGGAAGGCTAGTGTGACTGATCCAGAAGGTGGTTTTCTGTCACCAATTCTACAGATTCTCACACAAAGCAGGAGCAGGAGCTCTTCTCTGGGGGCTGATGTTGGGGTACCAATGCTGAAGGTATCCGGTTGGTGTCATACTTATGGCTTTCCATGAACATCAATGAAATCATGAACGTTTCTCGTTTTCCTGACTCTTACTTGACTTGTCCCAGGGCGATAACTAGAGAGCCAAGAGCTGAGCCATACAAATTCAGTGTTATAATTACAGTGGAGAAAGAAAGCTGTAGCCAGACCAAGTATGAAAAGTTTTCTTGTTCAAAAGAGGCATCCAAAGTTTTTCTTCCTGGGAATACGTAAATACTGATCTGTCTTCTTGTGTGAAATAACGAAAGGCACAATTTTGTTTCAAAAGACATTTCAATGCAACTGCTTATAAACTAACGTGCCTGAGACAATCCAATATCTTAACTTAGACAAAATAAATACCTTTATTTTAAAACTTCCAATGGGAAAATTACTTTCTAATCACAAAATTTAGGTTAAAATATTTTTTAATTTCAAATTTCTGGGGAGAAAAATTTTGCTTTCCTGGCCAGTTTTAATATACGGCCCATAAGGTAGCCTGTGTACTAAACTCCGTGTAGATGTGATTGTAATTGATCTGTTGTCTCCTTCAGGACTGGATGCTCCAAGAGATTTAAGTGCCACTGAGGTTCAGTCAGAAACAGCTGTGATAACTTGGAGGCCTCCACGTGCTCCTGTCACTGGTTATCTCCTGATCTATGAGTCCATTGATGGCAGAGTCAAGGTATAGCACTTGTAACCAAACCAGAAGGGCTGTGCCTCAAAACTGGGCAGTAGAGATGCTCTGAAGTGTCCAGCAATGGAACGTAATCATGTGCCTTAAGTTAAATACAGTAAAATACTGAGTACCTCTTTCAGTGCTAGCTTGAACACAAATGCATTTAAAACCTGCTTAAGTGCTTTCCAATATTATATCCTGAAACAGAAACTCAATTGTAGCCTTAATTTTGACAGTCATCTCTCCACAATGTGGATAAAAGCACAAGCAACCATTTTCCCTCGTTCCAAACCTGTATCATGGAATAAACTCACACACCCCAAAGAATGGGATTCTGCTTTCTAAATTCAGGAGAATTTATCCCTGTGCAAGTGAGGTGTCTAAAGCAGGATGAATTGCCTTTGAAAGTGCCTCTTGCTCTCCAATAATTTTATTATGTTCCTACATAACTGGATTACACTAGATGCTTAAATGTGAATGAGGTGAATCCCAGCAAAAATGGCAGATAATTTTGGATGCCCAGCCTGGTACATCAGAAAGGGTTCTGATTTTCAAGAAGGCAAATTCCCTAAGCATACTGAATATTCAGTCTTTTGAAGTTACAAAAAATCAGCCTTTGAAGACTGGAGTATGATATTTCCTTGTCCTAAAGGATGATTCTTCTCAATTTTTTATGACCTTCACAGAGACATCTATACAATGTGTACGTTCAAGGCATATAAACATTTATGCTGACTTGCTTTTAAACCACACAGCTTATACATTATGATGGTAAACATTCATTTCCAGACAACTTTTCTTGAACTTCTAAAGAAAGTTAGCTTGATAAAAATCTTAGAGGAATAGAAGTTTTTTATTAAATAATTTAAATGTTTAAAAATACCGTAAATAATTACCACAAAAAAATAATGTGACAAACTAAAATATGTAGCAGTTCCGGTCATTATGATCGTCTCACCGAGATTTCCCTGTATTATTTCTCCTCCCCATAGGAAGTCATCCTAAACCCCGAGACAACTTCCTACAGCCTGACAGAGCTGAGCCCATCTACCCAGTACACGGTGAAACTCCAGGCGCTGAACAGATCCCTGAAGAGCAAAATGATCCAGACTATTTTCACCACAAGTAAGGACCTTAGAACGCATGCACAGCTGAAATAACGTATAAGTTACTGCTCTCAAGACAGCACTGAGCTCTGGAATAAGCAGACACAGACCTCATAGAAGATTTTTAATCCAATTGTCAGTATGCACTTCATTTGCTCGTAGTGTCGGTGCAAAAGTCCCTGTTCCCCCTGAGCTGTAGTGTCACCTGTTTCACCCGGACTGGCAAGATGAAATTCTTTTCTTTATATCCATCCACATCACTTCTATAGTCCTCTCTCTGATGAAACATCCTGCCTTTCCCATGTAAAATATCAAAAAGGACATTACTCTTTAAAATCCAAACTGACACCCTGATTTACCTCTGTATTTGATGCATAGCAAGCTGTTAAAACCAATCAGCATTTTAAGTTGAAATGAAGAAAACCACACAGACACACACACACACACAAATCAGTTCAGTGGTCCGAGGAGAGGAATTTCTGGGCAGGTTTTTTTGTCCTCTTTCTGAGATTGGTTTTCTCAAAGCCGAACAGACAGCATGTCTGTTCCAGCTCGAACAGGACAGCTCTCCAGTGAGCTGAATACAAGAATAGATTGGGTTCTCTGAAGGTCACTTCACAGCTGACATTAAAAACAAAAAGTTGTTCAGTATTAACTGTGAAACCTTGCCTGTCATTTGTCTCACTTTTCGCGGTTTCAAGCCTTTCAGACCCAGTAGGACCTTCAGCCATTTCCATTCTTCCTTCTGCCGCTTGTGCCAACTTCAGCCCAAGGACTCACAGAAGTGCTAATAAAAGTCACATAGCCCCGAGTCTGCTCAGTCCTTGTGTGGAGCAGTGTGAACTCCACCAACAGGCGACAATCCACAGCCAGAAATAGGAGAAGAATGAAATCTGGGTGTATTTGAGTGACATTTGGCAAATTGACCATAAGCAGGGACCAAATGGGGGTGCCTTCGCCAATACGAACACAATGTCAGCCTCGTTCAGGCAGATGCTTAAGCCTGGCCTTAACTCTAAACATACATTTGTGTGCTGATTAGTGAGCGGGAAATATTGAAGTAGCTCCCTGCAGACAGCTGCTTTTCTCCAAATCCCAAAGCTGGTGCAAATTCTCTGTAGCTGAGGCACAGGCAGGGTTGTGCAACACACTGGAAAGGGAGCAACAGCCACTCTGTGAGCAGCCACAGTTAAAAACTCTCCTATGGACAAACCTGAACATCACTTAAGAAAAGTTAATGGCCTAAGTGAATTTAAAAAGAAAAAAAGAAAAGCTTTTTTGGGGGTTAGAAATTGTTCTGACTGCAACAATGCTATTAGCTTGTCAGAAAGAAATGCTTAATGACATTTCCCTGTAGTTTCAACTGTTATTGTTTGCTTTGTTTTTTAAAAACCTAGTTTTATAACATATTTAATGTACTTGCTAGCAAAATATTCCCAGTTTTTATTTATTTTGGTTGTAGTCCTGTCTTTGTATTTCCCCCTCCTTTTTCTGTCACATAATCAGAGATTAGTAGATTTGGTTTTACCCAAAAGTTGCTGTAAACACAGCTCATGCCATTTAAATGTTTAGCTGGAGGATGCACTCCCATCATAGCAGGGAGTGGTTATCTGGCATTCACTGCACTTCCAAAAGTGTAGACAGATGTGCAAAAGCATATTCAAGAGAAAAATTTACATTATCTGCTGTTTACTGTGAATCTTTTTTATGTAAGATAGCAATTACAAGCCTGTTCCTGGGCTTTGTACCTGGCTGTGCCATCGATCCACAACAGATTTTCAAGAACCATCTGTATTCAACAAGTTCCTTATAATTGCTGATTCCTTAAGGACTGCTTTCTCTTTTTTTGTGTGTGCAGCTGGTCTTCTCTATCCGTACCCTAAAGACTGCTCCCAGGCTCTCCTGAATGGAGAAACCACCTCTGGGCTCTACACAGTTTACCTGAATGGGGACAAGGCTCAGCCTCTGCAAGTCTTCTGTGACATGGGCGAGGACGGGGGCGGATGGATTGTGAGTAAGAGGGAGAGGGCCCACACCACCCTCACGCTCATCTGCCTGTGCTAAGAGCAGGGGTAGCAGATCCCGTCCCTGATCATATATGGCATCCCTCATAGTGCTCTGTTATCAGAGTAGGCCTGACTTGTCTATAAATTTGGGGAATTTTATCTCGGGTGGGACACCTAGGTGTCTAGAACCAGGTTACCAGCTCTTTCTGTAGTGGGAGGAGAGAGAAGTGTCTCCAACGGATGGGTCACATCAGCAGTTTCAGCACCTAGGAAAAGCACTGATCTCTCTCCACTGGCTGTGGGTTGCTGAAATCACCATCTTAGATCAGATACATACCTTCTAAATAGCTAATTAGGTGAGAGGAAGGCAGACTGACTCTATTTGAATGAGAGATAGTGAAGGAGGTTGAAGCACAGGCCAGAGAAGGCGTTTATTCAGCAGCCACAAGGCGTGGTGGCTGTCCAGGCTTCCCAGGCCATTATACAAGGGACACACCCCACCCAGACAACAAATGAACGGCAATAAAAATGCCACCTCTCTGTACTGATGTCTTCAAATCTGAACATATCAGAGGTACCCAGGGCACAGAAAGAAAGAAGGAGCTGGAGAAATGCATGGCTAGGAGACTAGAGGATGTAGAAAGTCTTGGTTGAGAAATACAGAACTGCAAGGGGCTGTTAAAAAAGCAGAGAGCAGAAACTATAAGGCCACGTCACTCAGGGGAGCCTGGGAACACCGTAGATAAACTAGAGACTTAAAAAAGCACAAGGAGCATTCAACAGACTTGGTACAATTCAGTAACTGCAGTGAGATTGCTGCTTTGGGTGGTAAGGGCAGGGGAACAGCAATGCCAACCTCTGCATTTGTGAAAGCCACAGTGCTAGTGCCCTTTCTGTCGAAGGCAGTCTGTTGATAACACTTCTTGCATGTGGTGTTTGCAGGTGTTCCTGAGGCGTCAAAATGGAAAGGAAGATTTCTACAAGAACTGGAAGACTTATGTGGCTGGTTTTGGAGATCCTAAAGATGAATTCTGGATAGGTAAACGTCAAGAATTTGTTTTTTTTTTTTAAAGAAAACACAAAGCCCAAAAGATTAGGAGCCGCTTTGAAGCCTCCATTTAGTTGGCAAGAGTATTTGTAAATGGGAACATAATCTGCGCAAAGGAGGCTAGGGACAGCATGCTGCGAGGGAGATTGAAATTGCCAGGTCCAAGCCAGTCCCTCCAGTCGCAGTTCATGGATGTCATGCTTCTTGGGTCACTGAACGTATCAAACCCATGCTCGCTGGTGCTCTGTAAGAAGTCAGGAGGTAACCTGAGAAGCAACTGCAAACCTCCTTCTTCCTGTACTCCCAGGACATCCCCAGAAACAAAAGCAAAGTGGAGAAAATAGAAGTAAAAAGCAAATTTTCAAAGATTGCACTACATTTTATTTGATTGTAAATGAGAGACAGTGATGATCACACAGCACAACTTTGATTACTTTTCCCAAAGGACTAGCTGTTACTGTGATTTGAAGGGAAGAGGTCTCTCAATCAGTCTGTTTTTATCTATTTGTTTTTGTGATAACATCACCCTACAGCTGAAATAGCTCACTTCCCTCACCAGTGTTTATGCCCTGGTGTATCTATACAGGCCAGTATGACCTCCTTTATGGGATAACATGATGGTAGACAAATAAACATGGGGAGACAAACGGACTATTCATTTATTTCCACAGGTCTGGAGAACCTCCACAAAATCACTTCTCAGGGCCAGTACGAGCTGCGCGTGGATCTGCGGGACAAAGGTGAGACAGCTTATGCTGTCTACGACAGGTTCAGTGTTGGAGACGCGAAGAGCAGATACCGGCTAAGAGTGGATGGGTACAGTGGCACAGCAGGTGAGATGAAATAATATTTTTTCTTCCGATTTGCAATTTCCTCCCAGTTGGCTCAAGGTAACAGTGTGTGAATGTTGTAGATCATCATCACAGCAGGTGCCTTTTGTATGTCAGGTGTTTGAAAATACGAACATACCAATATATTTTATGTTTCCGTTTTAAATCCTCCAGTCATTTAGGTGCCACATTTTATAGCGTGCTTATGACAGAATATAAACAAGTATATTAAACAGCCACATATCTCATTTGGCCAACGCTTGACAGTCATTTATACAGCTAATAATAGCTTGGCACAGCCTCATCTCTTGTCAGTGAAATATGCAGCAGAGCCCTGCTATAACAGGGTTTGTAATTTTGTTGAACAAATCATCTGTCTTTTGTAATCATACTGGGGCAAACCCTGCAGCCCTTATTGAGTCCTCTTCAGGGCTTCAGAGGATTAAGAGGTAAATCCAGCTCCACAGGATGTCCTAAAAAGAGGTACTTTTCATGCTGCAAGTGCATAAAACAGACCACAGAGATGTGTGTGTGTACGGACTCTGCCCTATGACCATCACACGAACTTTATGCACAGCTGTTAGGGATACAGACAAAGGATATGCAGCAGTAGTAGAATTAATGTCTATTTAAGGCAAACACACTGATGCAGAGCAGTAGTAGCTGCTAGAGCTAGTAGGATTCAATCCTACTACTTCCTCTTCCTAAGCATTCAGGTCTAAGATTAATGGATGGAGCAATACAGATCCTGAGGCATGCATGTGAGCTCTGCTTCAGGCATACACTATTGCACCCATCTGTAAAGGGGCACCCAGACCCTGGGAGTGGGAAGTCAACAGTAGGCAGACATCTCCCTGTCCGTGTTTCTAGCCAATGAAGATGGGTAGCTTCACTGCATGGACCAGCTAAGTGTGAAGACTCCTTTGATCTTGACTCACTCCTTGTGGAGGTCCCTTTGGACTTGGTTTGTCCACACTGCCTTCTGTACAAGGCCAAAATCCATCTCTCAGCAAGAAGTGCAGAAATTGAGCTGCACGAAAAACCACTTAATAAGTTGGGGATTACAGACCACCTGGAAAAATACTTTGAATTGCCTCCAACAACAAAAATTGTATACTTCCTTCTGTAGTAAAACAAGTCAATTTTTAAAAACTTAAATACAGAGACAGGCTTTACAGATGGTGCATGGCACAGTACAAACATTTTCTGCAGAATGGTCACTTCCATGTAATCTAAACTAGGCAAACCACTGACTTTGCTCTTTCTTTTGTCTCCCCCATCCAGGTGACTCCATGACGTACCATAACGGAAGGTCCTTCTCCACCTTTGACAAGGACAATGATTCTGCCATCACCAACTGTGCTTTGTCATACAAGGGTGCATTCTGGTACAAGAATTGTCACCGAGTCAATCTGATGGGCAGATATGGTGACAACAGCCACAGTCAGGTGAGCTTGGTGTTTGAAGGCTTCCATAATGCATTAGAAGAAGGGTGATTGCAATTATGGATCTGTCTGGTGGTTCAGCTAGCCAGACATCAGAGCACTAATCAAGCCCACTCTCCAGAGCAAAGGATCACAGGGAAAGATATGGGCAGTTGCTCACAAAACAAGAATGTCAGCTTGTCAGCTGCTGAAATATTGATGTTTTTGAATGATTTTCCAAGGGCATATCCCAACTGTGCAGGGAACAATTGTAGTTTTCAACATGTGAAACAAAATGTTCTTCCTGCCGTGAAAGCCAGGCAAAGAGTGACAGCTCTGGGTTTGCTTGTATAGGTTGTGCGTGCTAGCGGCCAGAGCCCTGTGCTTCCCAAAGCCGCTCTACTTTGTCGTGCCTCTGTTCCCGGGTTAGAAAACAGCCTGCAAGCCGAAACGGGAGCGGTAAAGGCTGACAACAGGAAAAGAAGTGTATGTGTGACCTCCCACACTTCATCTTTGTCTTTGCAGGGTGTTAACTGGTTCCACTGGAAGGGCCATGAATATTCCATCCAGTTTGCAGAGATGAAGCTGAGACCCTCCAGCTTCCGAAATCTGGAAGGAAGACGAAAGCGAGCGTAAAGCCCCAGAGGTGGTGAAGGGGCTACGGGCAGGGTGATGGGGGGGGAGGGAGAGAGACTGGGGGTGTGGGGGGATCCTCTGGCATCACTGGGGTGGTGGGGTGTGAGGAGCTGGTAGTCGTACCAAAGCATCGGTGACCCTTGGCCCAACAGAGGCTTCACAGCAGTCCAAACAACAAGCCTTAAGTGTCCCAGCGTTTTCAGCAGAGCAGCTCCAGCTGCCCATCAGTAATGTCCTCCACACCAAAGACAACGATCTCAAGG
>NW_009203536.1:0-15650 GCF_000690835.1 Fulmarus glacialis | reverse complement strand
GAGGGAGAACGGTTTTGTACATTGGTAGTTTGTTTCAGAACCAGCCATATTTTACACACAGAAATGTGTACGATTAATTATCATTATTATTATTAGTTATAATTGAAATTCTTTGGTCATTGGAAAGCCTTTTTTTATATATATCAAGTACCACAGAGAAGGAGGGGATGGGAAGGGGAAAGCAGTATGTTTTTAAACTTAAGCATAAGATTAATATTATTAATATAATGACAAAGTAATAATAATAATGATAATAATAATAAGCTAAGTTTTTGTCATTTTTAAGAGAACCATGCTTTTGGAAACACAGCAGGACAATGTCTGATTGTAAATTTTTTTTATAAATAAAAGCACAACTACATTTAAATAAATTTCTACCTTTTTTCGTACATGTTGAGTTTGTGCATGTCCAGGGTATATTTACTTAGATGGGGAAGTAAAAGAAAGGCTGAGAATGATTAAGCTGCTGAGCCCGTACTGAAAACTGTTCCTTTTGTCAGTGATTGGTTGTAAGTATTCTGCTGGGTTTGTTCGAGTGAAACGCCCGTAAGGATTTGGTTTCTTTTAGAACATATTTCTTTTTTTTTCCTGCCCAAAAGTTTCTTACATGTTTTCCGAAGTGTTACTGACCAATGCTTGCTCCATCTGTGTGGGAATAACTAACAAAAGAATACAAAGAAAATACAGAGCTGTTGTTCGGTACCATTGGCAACTTTGAACACTTGTGTAAATAAAGGGCTCTCTTTTTTTTATATGAATGAAACCTATGTGTAGTTCCTCTGTATGATACTCTTCAGTTGAAGACAATAAAAGACCTTTTGTTTTAATTCAGTCTCTCTGCCCTAATTCAAGGTTGCACTTTTCAAACAGAGCAAATGTTTCTGCCTCCTCCTTGACGATCACTGGAAGGTGGCTGGGGAAGAAGATGCTTTCAGTCAGAGCGGATATGATCAGCTCTGCGAATAAGACTTACCGTGGAGTGCTAGCTATTAGGTAAGGTCAGATGTTGATTTGACATAGGGTGTAAAAAATGTGTGTGCATGGGAAATATCAGTAAAAAACTTCAAAATCAGGAGGGAGGAAAGGAAGGAGAGAGAGAATCACTTCCCTTCACCCTTAGGTCTCGTCTTCCTAATTTATATTTTTTTTTCTTTTAATATTGTTATTATTTTCAATTACAATCCTTTAATTATTGCATTTCTGAGCTTTAGCTGAGCGTTAGCCCTTGGGGGATGGTTATGTCCCAGGGCCACTTTGTTCACAGTCTTGACTGAAACTTTGGCATCGCCCCAGAGGGGAGAGCCTGGTGGGGATCCCCCATGCTGGGGTGTGCACTGGGGACCAACTTTGCTGTGAGAGAGCCCTGGGACAGCAGGAAATGCTGTATGGAGATACGGAAAGTGCTGCAGACAGGAGCATCAAAGCCTGTGTTTTGTGCTTTATTAATAGTTAGTCT
The DNA here is from genome assembly GCF_000690835.1 of Fulmarus glacialis. Taxonomy (NCBI): domain Eukaryota; kingdom Metazoa; phylum Chordata; class Aves; order Procellariiformes; family Procellariidae; genus Fulmarus; species Fulmarus glacialis. The sequence continues at coordinate 14,194 of NW_009203536.1, read as the reverse complement.
CATCAACTACATTTCAGAAATGTCCAATTTCTGTAGGTATTTATAATGCATAAATAACTACATTATTATGCACACATAATAACGTGTGAGGAACCATCTCACACAGTGAGCAGCTGTTCATTGCTAAGCAGATTTTAGGACCACAGACTAAGAGAATGCATGGGGATGGTGCTGAGGATTTACCGGCTGTGAGCAGGCAATGCCTGTCTGGGGAAGTGGGAGAAGTTCCTAACAGAATTAGTAAAACATTGGAGGTCTTCTGTTCATACAGCGTCTATTCCAGCATCTCTTGGCAGCCCTGCTCACTCTCCTCGTCCGTTTTAAGCCCGGCTACCGGCAGATGGCACACGGAGCCCGTCTGTCTTGGTCTGTGCCTGCTCTGCTTGGCAGCACTTGGAAATCCTGCAGGTATCCAGCATCGTTCCAGACACTGCCATTCCTCACTGTTGCCTTGGATGGCGACCTCCAGCACTCTGAGCTTCCTAGCTGTTGTTGGTGTCTCTGCAGCAGTGGTCTTTGTTAGGAAAACTAACTGCATGTAGTAAAGCATTGCCCTATGGCCACACAGCAGGAACTTTGCAAGGACACCTGTGAGAAAAAGTTTATTTTTGGCTTGCAGGAGCTACGTCACAGCAAAAGCACACGTCAAAGAGGAAGTTCTATTTACTTTCTTCATGAATATTATTTCACATACTTTGAATTTATTTATTTCTCCCCCCTCCCCATTGAAGTTATTCTTGTTTTGCACAGGGAACACAAGTCTCCTTTGACCTTCCAGAGCACTGGCAAGGGTCTGAGCTGCAGCACTATATTAAATTAATTCTCTGTAATTAATAGCCCTTTTTTGGTGTTTATTAGAGCAAATGATTGGCAGTATAAAAGTGAGAAAATCCAGTAATGAAGAAATATTCTCCACTGTCAAGATGCTTCAAGTTATTAGAAAATGGCACTAAATCTGTGTAACTGGGGACTTGAAAGCTCTTGCAGTCTGTTTGCAGGCATTCAGAGGAAGAATTGACATTTATGAAATTATTTCCTCATTTCTAGTAACATCACAGAGTTGACTGTATCTGGCTGTGATGTCATTTAGCTTGGCAGATCCAAACAGGGCTGCTAGAGGCGGGTTCAGATGTGTACTTCACTCCAGAAATGACGCGAACACACTGCACAGAAGAAAGATGGTATTTCCTGTAATTACTCACTGACAGATGCCCTGTTTGGTATTTTTCACAATTACTACTGCAAGAGAGAAACTGGCAAATCCTTGAAGTAACACATGCCAAAACACCCTTCAGAGCTGACACAAGCTTGATTCAGTACCAAACATCACCACCACAGGCTATTGTAAGGGTTATTTGCTTTCTGGCTTTTCTCTCCCCTCTCTCCTGATTGTAACTTGTGAGAATAGCTTAAAAACACCCTCAGTTTTGAAATCTATTTATAAACCATGCAAGGGTGCACCAAATTGCTGTCTGGTTGGTTTGTCAACTTAAAAAAACCATAAGGTACCTGAGTGCTGATGTTAATACTCATCGTGACAAAGTGGTTCAGGAGTCTCAAGGGGGCAGGAGAGGAAGAGCTTCAAAAATACCTAGGCAGCAAAACCCAAGGTCTCAAAGGCACTGAAGGAGATATTTGGGCAAGTGAGTGGGATTTATGGGGTTAGGACTGTATCCATAAGGGGTATTTTTGAGACATGTAGATGGCAAAGCATCTTTTCCAGTGCCCCTGCACTTGTCCTCCCTCCTTCAGTCAATGTGCATGCCCAGCCCTGCAGACACCCTTATTCACACTGCAGTCCTAGCAAGATCTCAGAATTGGATTTCTTTCTTAAGTTTGGGTGAGGTGAGCACCTCAAACCAGTTGGGCAAAAGACAGCTGGATAGGTAATTTTTGGGGACTGAGGCTTAAGTTGATGGCAGCTTTTAGCTTATTAAATCCTCTGGCTTTCTGTGGGACTTGGACTACTAAATGGTGGGTTTTTTCTGAATCCAGGCATGAGTGTGCAGCCACAATGACTGAGTGGTTAGAGCACTCCAGTGTGATGTGGGAAATGATAGATACTTTAAATTCCTCCGCCTGAACCAGAGTAAGACCTTGCTGCCAGCTCAGTTTGCCCCAGGAGAGCACCCTCCTTTGCTGCACCATTTCTGGGTGCAGTTCCCTTACCTCTTCTCCTGATGCTATTCCATTTTGTTCATTGATCAAGGGAATTGATCTCACCTATTGCTGGGCTAAATGTAACCACAAAACCAGGGCATCTTGCCTGAGCCTGCATTAGTGAATAAGTAGCCCAATAACTATTGTAGTGATCTGTTAAAGAAGACACTTCTATTTCCCATCTTCCCTGTACAAGGGTGTCACTTCATTCAAAATTAGAAGTTTGACTTGCTTTGCTTTAAGAGGGGTTGGGCATAACTGGGGTTTAACGAGTGTGTAAAACTAGGAATTGAGTATAGAGTGATCCAGTGGCTGCTCCCTCTACCCATTTATTCTCAGTCTTCACTGCCTGAATCCAAAACTGCAACTTTGAAAAACCTTCTCGCAGCTGCCACATTAACTCTGAGGGCTGTTAAACTCTGCAGGAACAGTACTTTTTTGTCTATTTTTCTTCTTTTTCTCTTCTTCTTCTCCTTCTCCTTCTCATGCTTTTAAGCATTCTTTGTGCTTAACCTGATGAACTTGCTCTGTCAGACCTTGATTAGTAGAAAGGAAAGCTGAATAGAAATATTTAGCTGTCATCAATAAGCAGCAGCTTGATCCTCCACCTAGAAAATGGTAAGGTGGTGGCATCAGCCTCATAGATACCTTGCCACTTCATGCCTTCCAGGGATGTGGACAAGATGACACAGGCCTCTGGAATAGAGCTGCGATTGCTGAGACAGCACTTGGCTGGTTGCTGCTGGTTCTCTGCACTCCACCAGGAGCTACAGGCAGGCTGGAAGTAATGAGCAGATATGAGACACCTTCATATAATGTTAAAGATATAGGATCTTGACAAAATGATCAGGCAAAATGATAAAAAGTATTTTATGGGAAGTGGGGGGAAAAACCTATATAAAATTAAAAAAAAAGAAGACATGAACCCTTCAGCAGCTTTAGAGCTCCAGGTGGGGATATCCCCTGTTGAGGATTGCCTTATCATTTTCTTTGAAAAAAGCCTGCTCAGAAACCCTCTTGACTCTAGTCTTCGTTCATATGCCTTTTTCTTGGGTATTTCCCCATCAGCCTCACCAGGTAAAGAAATCTCAGCCTGTAGTGCCATAGCAGCTTTGTGTGGGTACTACATATGTTTGTCTTGATAAACAAGACGTGGTTTGTCACCAAGAGACTGCAAGCAAATATCAGCAAAAGCTGCACATACGAACTTTGTTCTTGGAAGGCTGACAGCCTCACTGTAAAAAAACACATCTTAATCAGACCTTCAATCTAGAGAATAACATGACCTCTCTGTGGTGAAGAAGCAGCTGGTTTAGGTGAGAGGGAAAGGCAGTTCTCAGAAAAAAAGAATAAAAAAACGATGCAAGAACAGCTCTGGCTTTCTGGGTCATCCTCAGCTGCTCACAAGCTGTTCCTGGCTCCAGCCCAAGAAGTTTAGGAGCAGCAACAGCGAAGAGGTTTTCACTTGACTAGCAACCTTGGTGAGGAATTTCCACAGGGTTGAGAATGAGTCTCCATCCGGGCTTGTATCAATCATGTTCCTTCAGCAAAATGAATCAGTCCTATTTCATTTTGCAGTGGAAATGACATCCTGAGTGGAGGATGGAGCAGGAAAATATAACCACATGCAAGCATTTCAACACCTCTGTAATTTAAAGGAAGGTTTTCTGGAGGTAGTAGGAGTTGGAAAAGAAAGATAGAGGAAGTTATTGCATTATAGTTAAACAAAGCAGCTGATGTTCTACCCAAGTATATAATCTCTGTCTGTCTTTCATCCCTTCTACTCCTACATTTAGACGCATGCACACTGAAAAACCCACTTCAGTTTTAGTCACTGTTAAAGTGTGGGGAACTCATGGTCTCAGTGACATGATATCTGAAGAGTTACTCACTTGTGCCCTTTTAGGTGACATTGAGGATAAGGGGTTTTTTAGGGTAAAAGTCCCTCTTCAGGACCTCTGAAATTCCAAAAGTTTGGGCTGAGCTTTTCAAAGGGGTCTTGCAATGTAGGAGGCCTAAATCACATTCCTTAGTGCTGATGTTTTGCTTCCCCAACTTGGCTTCTCAGAAGACTGTGGAGAGGAACAGAGGGGACCAATTCAAAATAGCAGCTATAGCTATGCCATACAGACAGGAGCTTGCAAACTGCCTCCCCCTGCCCAGTATCCCCATCACAGCTCCCAAGAGCCAGCCTGGCAGCCTCACACTTTTCAGTCTCTGGATAAGGAGAGGAGCCTCCAAAGCCCATGCACTGTGTGCGGAATGAACACTAGTCACGGTTGTTAATGGTTAAGAGCTTTTTTGGTGTACAACATGCAATGTAACTAATAGCTGCTGTTATTCACAAATTCAGGACTCCCTGTGCTTGGATTGCCACAGGGAAAAATTCAAGCCTTGTGTACCTCCTGCCTGCCATGCACTGGCAAAACCACTTCAAAGGCATCTTGTTGCAAGATAGCGTCTCTGCCTGAAACCATTGAGGATACCTGGGTAGCGATGAAGTCAAAGGGTCTGATGATTTTACTCGTTCACCTCTTCGTCAGGTACTTTCCTCAGAAGAAATCATTCAGCTTCCTGTGTTTTTACTGTAAATTATATGCTGCAAAGAGGGAGGAGAGAAAGAGACCAAGACAGATAGACAGATTAGGAGGGAAAAAACCAACAGACGGATGGTGTCAGTATAAATAATCCCTTTCATTGCCACTTTTGTGGCTCCTTTTGCCTAAGGCATCCCCCTTCTTTATCGTTGTGCGGAAAGGGTTAAAACCAACAGCTAACCTGAAATTTTGTCCACTGCCTAAACTGAAACTACTTTCAGGACTGAAAGTGCTCATTTCCTCCCCGCCCTTCCCCTGCCTCTTTACTTTTACTTTACTTAGTGCCTCGTCCTTCTATTTCTGTAACTGGCAAAGAGAGAGGAGAAATAATGTGAAAAAGACTGTTTCTTGTCCAAGTGGAAGAAAAAAATTCCTGGCTCACTAGAAAGCACAACCATTCAGATTTATTCTCAAAGATAATTTTCATTTTTTCATCAAACCAATTGTAAAATGCTCATCTTTAGGAAGAGTTGGGACTTTTTTATTGAGGAGATGTTCTAGGTTTCCATGCAAATATGATGCTTCTTGCAAAGAAGGTACTTAGCCAAAAAAAAACTATCTTCCCTAGAAAAAGATTTTGAAGGGAATTTTTGAAGTAGCCCCCACAGTGATGTTTCAAGTCCATTATGACAGACCCAAGAAGTGTAACTGGCTGAGATAAACTGAAAAAAAAAAAAAAATCCATCATATTCTGAGTATGTATAAACTCTGAACTTTTGACTTTTCCCTAGAAAATAAATAGTAAAAATGAGCTTAGACCCCTGAGATGTCATTTTTTTATATGTTTTAAGTACAAGCTCTGTGCATCCTCTACCTTGTAGTGGCCAGACTCTCTGGAAATTACACATCCCACTGTAGTGCTGACACATCAGTCAAATTAATTGCAGATGCCTTTTTAATAAGTTCATCAGACCAGTGATACAGGCAGCAGCTCTGTGTTTTGACAGTCTTCCATCAGCCCAGAGGAATCTCCTCTGAAGCCCTGTGTGTGAATATATTCCAGCCATGGCTATACTTGGATACCTGGATACCTGGGGGGGAGCTTAAGGGGGGAGGATACCCTGATTTCACATCTGTGATTGCATCTGACCAGCCTGATCTTTGCTTTCAAAAGGCTTTCCAAGCACTCACAGCTCCAGCCACTGCTCTGACCTCTTCTCACTGAAAAGGGTTAAGGTCTCTCAGCTACCAAAATTTCAGTTCCCCTGAGCAAAACCTCAATTCTAAACCCTGCTTCACCCCAAACCATCTCCCCCATCCCAAACCCTTGTCATCTCACTTGGCTACAGAGCTGAAAAAACAGCTCTTTGAAAAGGTGCTGTTTCCACACCATAGCAGGAGACCCTCTCTTTGCTGCAAGGTGAAATAGGGTTGCTCTGTGTATAGAGCAGTGTGTATATACCCTCACATGTGCCGGTGGAGACAGGGGTGGGTGTGTGTGTGTGTGTGTGTAAGTCACTTTAGGTGACACAACCCTGGTCACTTCTGCACCACCCCACACCACAGTGCTACAGGGTGCAGTCCCACAGGCTGCAGTCCCTCTAGCTTGTTTTCTTTCCTGTTTGCCTTGCACAGGCTGATGTGGGCTGTTGTGGGTTTGTAGAGGCCCTTGGACCGTGGCTCTGCCAGGGCGAAGGCTCTCCCCAGCAGCCTTTGGGGCTGGGTTAACATCCTGCACCCTGCCAGCCTGCCTTCTTCCAGCAGTTTAAATGATGCCCCAAGTGCAGGGGAAGCACAGCTGTGAGCTGCCAAATAGTTTCCGCCTTCAGTGTCAGCTGTACTTCGACAGGTGATTATACATATATGCTTATACCTATGCATATGTAGAAACTATCCATGTCTGTATATGCATTTGCCCACAAATATCCATCTGTACTGGGGGGGTGGGGGAAGAGAGTGTGTTCACACATGAACAGCATCCACGCACGTGCATACACATACACACATATGTATATCTATTATAGATATAAAAATATAATCATTGCAAGGCTGAAATATAATCATTGCAAGGCTGGGAGGGGTTTAGCTGAGTATCACTGGTAAGAGCCCCCAAAGTGCTACCAGCTCAGCATAAATTTCAGTATTTCTTCTTGCAGCTTAGAAAGGGAGCAGAAACCACTGAGGTTTCAGATAGCAGCAGGTATCAGGATCTCAGCATCGGCCCTGGTGAGCTGATAGCAACCGCCTGTGGCTGCTGAGTCCCACTAGCCCCACACTACCAGCAAGCAGAAATCTCCAATACTCCAAAACATTTTGATGGATACTCCCTTCCACTCCTCTGTTAGTGTGTGATAAAAGCACATTTTATCTTTCTTGTTATAGCATGTTTATGAGTAGGAGTTCTCAGATTTCTGTAGCAATCAGTTCATTCACTTATGTATATGCTTCAAAGTACATTACAGAAGAAGAAAAGAAAGGAAGAACCAAAGAGGTGTCTTGGTCGTGGGAGGGATTCATCCCAGATCAGAGCTTGCTTCACGTGCCTAAGGCCTGAGCAGGTGGGGAATGTACTCAAATTAAAGGAACAGTAATCAAGTACTTCCAGCTTTGTTTAATGCTCCTAGCTGGAAAGTTTTGCTTCTCACAGGGAAGGATTTTAATAATCTGTGCCTTTAGAGCTTCTCTCCTTGCTACAGTTTGGCAATTCTCATCAAAGTTCCCATCTCAATAAAGCATTGATTTGGGAGGCTTTGCAACACAGTGGGTTCTGGAGAAGTCTGTTTTCTTTGTCTTAGTTGAACACTGAATAAACCTCACTTGATCACGTTACTTATGTAGATATCCAGGGAACTTTACAGTACAGCAAAAAAGGAGACTCATGGCACCTTTGAGACAAGAGACCAACTTTTCATTGAAATGGGCGGCAATAAAAATGAGGATATCCCCTCGGCTCTATCACAAAGGCAACAAAACCAAAGGCAGCTGCAACCGATGGGCTGTCTGGAGTTAGAACATAGCAAGAAAGCAACACATTGGCACACTCAGCTGGCTGAACAGTTAGTGCCCAAATTAAAAGTGGATAAGTTATTTGTATACTTGGTTAGACCATGGATCTGGAGAAGAAATTGCAGAAAGCACACACATGGCTGACAAGCGACTTTTATTCCAACTGCAAAGCAAACAACACGATGAGAGTTTAAGGTTTCTGTAGCAAAAAACCCGTGAGCATTGCATACATTACTGGCCAAAAGAAACATCAGCTGCTTTATTTTTCAGTTGAAGGCTGCATCATTAGCTGCAAAACCAGATCCTATTGTTAGGACTTTGCTCCCTCCCAGGCAGTCAGATTTCCAAAGTACTGAAGGTACAGCAGATTTTGGGGGGCTGTTCTCCACTTAGCATTTCTGGAACTAAGAGCACTTTGGTAAGTGGCCATCTAGAGATTTAAAAACCCGCACTGAGAGTCGTATTTTATGTCAGTTTAGTCCTGCGATAGGTATGCATGTGCATACAGATTAGGAGTCAGATTAAGAGTGTATATAAAGTGAATATGTGATAATAGTGCTGCTCCTACTAGGAAGTCACTTCTATTTCAGACAAGTGGGTGTATAATGATAGTTTTTAAATCTTTTATTGGTGATTGGCATGTGTGAATAATGTGTGGGTATAAGTATTTTTAATAGATAACATCTTTCTGTGAGATATATATATATATCTCCTGTAAACAGCAAGGCAAGAAATGTCCCATCAGCACAAATATATTGTGTGTGATCCTTCAGAGTTAACAACAGCGTCTAAAACCAAGAATATTCCGTGGAGTTTCAGTGCAAACATTTCACAGAAGGCTTCTGTTATTATTATTGTTATTTGGAGTGCAGTACTTCCTAGAAGCTCCAGTGGAGATGTAGTTTGGGGGACTGCTGTGTGAGCATCTAACACCCTTCCTGACATTTAGCCCAGCTACCATCTTCTCAGAATAGGACCTTCAGAAAATGAAGGCAGCGTATCCTGAGTACGCCATCCCTTAGCACACGAGGGCATCTGTGTTCAGATGTTCTTCCACTGACAAATCAACCGAACACCTAGGCTGGTGCGGCATTGCCACGTTTCTTTGAAAAACAACCTCTCCTTCCTGGGAAGACAACTGATGTCAGGGGTCAAACATGCCAAACAGGCCGACTGGCCGAGGGTGTTTGCAAGGTCTGCAGCAGTGGCAGGGAGTGGACATACCTTTTGTGGTCATCACAGCTCACCCACGAGAAATAGAGGAGCTGGCAGGCGTTGGTGTCTGCAATGGGCAAAGTGAGAAAATAATAAAGGAAGGCAGGCTGTCAAAGAGGATTTTTAGCAACCAGTACTCATATAAATCCTCTGACCTAGTTTCTGAAAGGCCTATATAAGGAAGAATATTCTCCACCGAGCAAGCAGCTAATAAGCAGTGCCAGCATTTAAGAGTTTGGAGTGCATCAGTTCTGAGATTCAGCTATCTCTTCCTGGAAAAAAATAAGCACAGAAAACAAACACTCTTCAAAAAAAAATCCACCCCCCCCATCTATTTCTAACAAAAGCTTTGCACCTTAGCAATGTTGTGAGTTGGAACCATGGCCAAAGACATTGCTGTGTTTGCCCATTTGCGGGTAAGCTGCCAGATGGACTTCACCGGAAAGGAAAATTCCTCCCCCCAAATTACCGCAGCTTATTTTAATGGAGTTACTGCAAACATACATCCCTTTGAAGCGCATGTATACATAAGCAGCCAGTAGTGCAGTCTTGGCACCATACTCTTAAGTTTCCCTTGTGGACTCTTTCCTTTTTTCATGGTTTAAAGCTGTTGATAGCCTTAAGCCTACAACCTGTGTAGGTAGGTCCAAGTCAGGCAGAAAGGCCTCTCGCGTCAGCCAGCATTACCACTCTTTGGAAGTTACCTGTGACTTTGAGAGCCTTCGTTTCCACTTGGCCAATGTGAGATATTTCAAGCCTTGTTTCTTCGGCCAGGCTTAGCTGCAGGACCTTCCCTTTGACTTCCAGTGGTGCTGAAGATACTCAGCAAATTAGTATGAAGTTTATCAAGTTGGACTTCAAAAAGCGGGAAACCTAGAGCTATTGTCCAAATCTGATCATTTTTGGCCAGTTTTCACATCTGGAAGCCTTTATTTCACTGCTTACATTGGTTCCAGCTGGGTGTACAGCAATAAGTGGCACTGGTGTTATTTCTAATTTACTAAGTTGAAGGCTATACAGTTAGTCCTTGTAAGAGTCACGAGATTATTTTTCATGTCATTGTCCTTCCAAGAGATGTTTCATATGTTCTAGTGTAAGAGACATCATAATGTTTCAATGTTTCTTACCCATCTATCAAGAAAGAGGTATATCAGAAATTATACAGTGCCTGCCTTTCTGAGAGCCCCAGTACCTTTCTATAGAATCAGGTACAGAAACATCAGCTCAAAAGAGTCTGCTCCTCAGGATGAGGATGTTTTCAAGGTCATTGGGAGAAAGTGAAAACCCATTGTGCGGTGCTGTGGTTGGGGGAAGAGAGATGGTTTGGTTCATTAATCATCTAGTATCATTGATTCTGTAACTTTCTTTCTTCTTAGGTGAACACTTACAGAAGAAGGCTTTCTTGATATCTTTGCTTGTATAATTGCAAAAAAGCATAGCCAGGTATAGGCGTTCTCCAGGGACATGTGGGCATGGGGAAGACTGCAAAGTAAGAGCTACTTGCTGCCATTCTGTACTTTAAATGTTTTCCTAATCTTTCTTCTTCTTACATTAATTTTTTCTTCTTATAGAGAAATCTGCTAGAAAACACTTTCTATTGGAACCTCTTAAACACACCAAGAGACAGCAGCCCCACAACAAACCTCCTTGCTCCTGTTTTTATCTCTGTCAAAACCATTTTACCTGTGGCAAAACCCAAGCACAGAGGCATTAAATGCCCCGTTCAACACATACAGCAAATCACCGCCAGAGCCAAAAGCCAAAATCATCACTTTCCTCCCTTGACTGCCATCCCCATTGCTTCAACCGTGCGAGCGTCTGCTCTCGTCCTTGGCTCTCTCCTCCCTGAGGCACAGGGATCGGGGTGAGCTTGGCACGCAAACAGAGGCTGCCTGGCTCCTTCTTACGATGCCGCTGTAAGAGTTTCCACTGAATGTCCCCTGTGAAAGAAAAAAAAAAAAAAAAAGAACTCTAAACCTTTTTTTTTTTTTTTTTTTTTTTCAAAAATAAAATAGCAAGCCCCAGGGGAACATATGACACAATCATCTCCCTCCTCCTGCTCTTTCTGCATCATCTTGTACAACACACACTGCCTTGTGGGAGGACCTCTGAGAGGAATTTGCCACAGGTGCTAGTAAAAATAACCGCATTTTTCTTGCAGCTTCATAACCATCCGCCTCATCGGTATGTCAAAATCCCTTGGCGTGGCGTGCTCGCTGCAGCCACAAGTAACCTCAAAGCGGGTTTGCAGCGAGGGGCCAGCAGACGAGTCGACCGTGGCAGTGCTACAATTTTTTGTCCCTCGCTAACCTTTCACAACACCTACCTGTTTATTAGGTCTTTAAAGCACTTAGGCATGCTTGTGGGTTTCTGTAAAATTGCAAAACAAGAAATGTCCCCTGATTCTCAGGAAACCATACAAAACCACACCAGAAATCTGTCAGCTAGTCTGAAGCGTGTTCTCACTGCGTCTGCCTCGATACGCACGGGGGCACTAATACAGATCAAAAGAAAAAGTGCCCTGGCATTAGCTGAAATGAAAACAAACCTAAAAACCTGCCTCAGCTCTTTTAACAAATAAATATTGTTTCATTTTAGGTTTTCTTCATAATTTTGATCAGCTTGGGATTTTCTGCTCTTGGATAAACCTCTCAAGGCAAAGCAAGATGCTCAGTGCTTCCCTGCCGGGCGCGGGGGTCAGCCCCGGGAAGGGCTGATCCCTCCTGGCTCTTTGTGCAGAGGCTGGGACGTGCTGGCAGCTCTGGTCCCCCCATGGGGATAGGCAGGGAGTCCTGCCTGCTGCCCGTGCCGCTTCCTCCCAGAAACCCGCAGTGACACCTTCCCCTTTCACTGTGCTCATTTTTAATACTTTTTGCTCCCAGCCAAAACACCGGCACACGACTCCTTTCATTCGTTGTCTCAGGGGGTTTCACCAGCAGCTGCCAGGGGCTGCTTCTGGGGGTCACAGCCCTTCAGGTCTGGCTGCCCTGCAGGGTGCATATTAAAGAGCACACCTTGCTTTTGGTTTTCCTTATTCTTTCCCATGGTCTGAGACATCAGGCAGCTTCTCCCCTGTACCGCTGGGCTCTCTGTTTGGCCAGACATTTGAGTGTCCCAGAGACAGAGCCCTCCTAGCACACACCGACAGCAGCTGAATCACTGGAGAGAAAGGGCTACTTCCAGGGCACGAATCATGCCCTCCTGAAGCAGATACGTAAAATAAGCTAGACAAACCCCTTCTGAAAAGTGTCTATCTCTCTCTCTTGATTACAAAGTAAAGAGCACAATAGGCAGGTAAGTCCCGTTGCAGATGTCTAAAGCTGGGTGAAAGTAACTCTCTCATGTCCTCCAAAGCCAGCAGCCACCAAATAAAAAGGCTCTCGGTGCTCTCCCAGCTCAGTCCGCATGCCATAAAAAGCAGAGCACAGATCTAGGGGTCCTTTTCGTTAAGGGAAAGCTCCTCACTGACACCCATCTCCTGCACCCAGAGGGCTGCAGCTGTGATTTGCTTGGGAGACCCTCTTGTACCAAGGTCTGATCACAGGGAAAGCCTTCATAATGGGGCTGATGCTCTTAGCTATTTTTTTGCCAGCAAGTGTTTGGGCAACATCACCATGTACTGGAAAAGGCACTTTTTGGTGCTGTAGCTGCTGTCTCACCCCATGGGAAGCTGGAAGGTCTGGAAGGGGACCAGGCAGAAGGGACAGTACAGGGAGGGTTAAAGGATGCAACAGATTCTGGGCTTCACCACCATCCCTAAGAGAGAAGGTATGAAAGAGCACTATGAAATACTGAGTGCATGGAGGCAGCAAGCCAGAGATGAATCCAGATCTTCTGGATCTAACAAACTAAGGGGCACCCCAGGAAAATAAACTCTTCAAAACATTTAAAATAAATTAAAAGAACATTTGCTTTATACATTTCATCATTAAATTATGGATCTCATTGTCACAGTGTGTAACTGGACTCAAATAGGAATTGGATAACTCAGGTGAATGCCCACTATATTTTGCCTGTTGCTTATACTCTCTCCCAAAGCATCTTGTACTTAATTACTGTGTTCGCAGATGGTGTATGGGTAGTTGGTCTGACTCAGTACAGTGCTCTGTGACCAAAGACAGGGGTGGTGACCTATTTGACATTTCATTAAGTAGCTCTTGACAATCTGCATCCACTGGCTCCAGAATGGTTTTATTGTACGCATGGAGCACACCTTTCTTGTACCTATTGCTGCTTCTGCTGCTCCTGGCATGAAAATAAAATTACAGCTCTCTCCTTATCCAACTAATATTGAAAGGGTTGTTGATCTCCTGCAGGGTCCAGGTCATAAGTGGTTGAATTCAAAGACTTATCTAATAGGTACTTATCCTGTAAAAGTGAGTCCCAGGGATGGAATTTTAACTTGCAGTTTTCAGGAAATTATTATCAGGTATTTTCCTACTCTTCCATTCAACTTATGGTATTCCGGTTTGTGCATGCTGTTTAATAACAACGATTTCTTGAGGATGGGAGAACATTGCTCAAATCTGTGGTCTGAATTACTCAGAAAGGGAGATCATATCTACAGTTATTATGGTATGCATTGGTACCTTAATCAAGCCAGTTAATGGATGAGGAACAATATCTCCATCACCTAGATCAGGTTTTGGCAAGAACCAAACCCATCAGAAGTATAAGAGCAATTAACCTTGGATCTGTCTAAACCACTGTTTAATCTTGTCTAATTCCAGTGTTTCAGCACTTCCAAAAGCTTTCAGCACTTGTGGTTTTGCCTCAACCATTCAGCAAAATTCAACTCAAATTCATGAACTGGCTTGGCCAACCTGAAAGTACCTTTTCAAATGAATTGATGATTCACTGAACCATTTTCTTCCAGTTTTAGAGCCACAGCATTTCATGGAAGCCGGTTCTTTGCTCAGAGAGATGGCTATCACAACCAATTCCACCGTAGGCGTGTTGAAAGCACAGGCTGTGGGCTATGCAACCGTCTAGGACTATCTCCTGTGGTAACTTGAACACTTGTGGTACTTCCTCCTCTACCTTCATTCAATTAATCTAACAGATTTATTGCCATTCAACTACTGCATTTAGCAAACTATTTACCAGGGTTAAACTTACCAGACTTTGCAGTCTTCTTATGATTGGAATGTGCTTTGGTTTGCAGGTCCATCATGTGCCCTGTCATTTTGCTTTCCACCTGGCTGTTTTCCCTTCCTTTACGCTGCACAGTTTATTGTAGGTCAGGCTAAATATTTAGATTTTAACATTATTAAAAA
>NW_009203535.1:112665-135341 GCF_000690835.1 Fulmarus glacialis | reverse complement strand
AGAAATACGGCATGCTCTCCGCTTTCAAAGATTTACTCTTGAAGGTTGGTAGAAAATCAGCCCCACTGCCGCGTCCTGACAGGCACAGCCCTTTGCCGGGGCGGCTGGGGATAACGCCTGGCGATGCTGAGCAAGGGAGGCAGCAGCGCAGGAAGGGGGACGAGGGCGGAGGCATCACGCAAGAAAGACAAAGATCTGCTGGTGGTTGAGAAATATACATTTCTCAACTCATTATTTTTTATAATAACGCTCATATTTTTTACAAAAAAACCTGAGTATGAAGCCATAGTTCGATGTATACATAGCAACCATGGGGTTAGAACATGCCGTCTCTTCAAGCCTATGTTTTCCATCGCCTTAAATCCAACCTTATCAATGACAAGAAATGTAACTTCAGACATACCGTGCTTTCACTTATGTGGAAAAAACACAGATTATAGATTTGCAGAGATATTTTCTTTGTTGCTTCCTCTATTAAGAGCCTGAGTGTGCGGAAGTCTCCATAAAACCCCGCACCTCAACAGCTTTTCTGCATAAGACAGACATCAAAGATAACAGCTGGCACCAGAGATGAATCGGGCTCTAAAGACCGCGCTCTGCTTTCACTTCCAGGACTTCAAACAAGAATAAATTCCAGTGAAGACAATGAATTTACATCAATCCAAAAACACAGCCCGATACTACAATAAACATGTTCTTTATCCGAGTTTCTGCTTTCCAGACACCTGTCGGTTAAACTTTAATGAAGTTAAATTCATTACATTAACATAATCAAGGCATTAAAAACAACAAAGAAAATTGGACAGTGTTACCTTTGGTTAGTCTGATTACCTAACTTGTAGTGAACGTTCAGTCTGGCCCATATATCTAAAAATGAATTCAATATTGAGCAAAATTTGTGGGACCAAAAAGCTAAGAAAGAAAAGGAGCAATGAAAAAGACGGGATTCTGGCATGGCACAAAGTATCAGAGATAATCAAAGGATTCAAGAAGAAAGTATTTTCTTTCACACATTAGTTATCACTGAACAAGGCAATCCATTTTAGAGGTTGTTTGCCTTAGAGTACGAGCAGAAGTTTCCAATGAGAATAGGAGGAATGACAAACAACAAATACATTTCTTCAAACCATGTGTTTTGAGGATCATTCTAGTGGCGGAGGGATGGACCACCAGCAGTTAGTCAGGATCCCAAACACACTCTGGTAGGAGGACCGGACTCGCTGGAAAGAGCTTGTGACAGAAGTTCATTTATCTTCCATGCAATCACATGAGAAAGTAGCTTATCCCAGGTTTTTGACTCTTCAGATGCAGGCTGAATATCTTATAAGGAGATAGATCCACTTCCTTATGTATGGGAGACTTCCAAGCCATCTAGGCTGCAAAATCTGCTTCCCCTCAAGTGATTTTGGCACTTTTACTCCCAGAAACATAGGGTTGCCAAAAAGAAAAAGAAGACGTGGAAAGAATGAACATAACAGAAATCTGGGCTGGGTTCATCTGAAAAGCCCGTCTAAAGGGATGCTTGTTTCTTATTTCTGCAGCTGAGATAATCACCTTCCACAAACAGCTCTAAACTCTCCACGGAAGAAATATTACTGCTAATGCAAGCCCTATTTGAAACGCTAGATGTTCTGCTTAGCTGTACTAGGTCAAAAATGATGTGCCTTATCGGGTTTATTTCTTGATGGGATGAGCGCTCAAAACTGAATGTATAAACTGGTGCAGCAGAAGAGGCAAACTCTCCATCCCCAACGGTCAGTGCAAGCAGTTAGTGCCCAAATCCCAATGCTAGGCACTCCTGGATTACTGGTTTATATGAAATGCTTCTCTCTGTCCTCATCAATTAGTAACTGTCTTGTGCTCCAATGCATGAGAGCTTATTATATCCATTTATTTTGGTGTCTTGTCTAAACAGCTGAAACAGAACTCAATATCCTCCGCCCAATATTAGCTATATCCATTATCATGATAGTAGTTCTCTCTGAAACTTACTCCTGTCTCTCATTTTAAGATTTATTTCTGTTTCTCCTCAATAATTTCTGAGATACTGCAAAGAGAACTGAACATTGTATTAAGTATTTTTAATAACTTCTTGTGAATACTTATATTTGTGAAATGAGAACTTGCTTTCTGATAATGTTCATAGCTCGGACAATTCCAAACTGAGCTTCTTGATTATTTGAGCCATGAGAAAACTTTACTATTCTATGTCCACAGAAGGTTTTACATATTACACAGGCAAATTCATTGAATTGCCATAATACCTACTTTTTGCATTTATCATTCAAGTTCTCTCATTCTTTCCCCCCCAAAACCACGTCAGTCCTTTTTTGTATAAATTTCCCTCTCCACCACAGCTGAAAATGAGACTATTCAGAGAGAGTAACCTAACTCAAACGTCACATCTTTCACTTCTGGGGCTTCCGTGGTCAGATCTGATGAGAGAAAGATTAATTTCTCTCTTTTCTTTTAATTCACAGAAAAACACTAGTGTTTCTAGTTCAATATGAACCACTCCACTTTTACATTAATTTTCTCTCTCACGCTAGTGTTTCCTTACCCATTCCTTCTCCGACTAAGATAAACCAGAAAAGATCGAGATTTCACCGTATTTTTAATTGCGGTTAAATACCAAAACACTGAAAGTCTCTGTATGTGGTAAACCCAACAAACTTAAAAGGGTAAGTTCTTTAAATAAAAAACATTATTCCCACAGCTTGAGCACTAGTACATCTTGTGTTCTAGTTGCATCAGTAAATTTACTGCTGTGATAATCCCAGAAATGACTGATGACATATTTGGCTGATGTTAAGCACAACCAAGGGACTTTGTGCAAGAACTGAGACAATGACCAAACTGTGAGAGAACTTATTCTGCAGATGTGGTCCGACCATACTTGACTGTTCTTCTCATATTACCTAAAATCAGGCTTAAAAATTTAAACAAATGATGTCCTTTTCTTCTTCCCAAATGACAGAACGTTTTAATCCTTTTTGCAGAATTCAACAACTCGGCTTTTGTACTGATTTAAATGCAACACAAGAACAGCATGTTTTATTTTATTATTATTATTATTTTTAGCAACACGCAGAATTAACTATGCATATCTTGTTTCAGGGCTCGGAGTCCAACTCAAGAAACACAGGGTTTATTTTTAATGGCAGAGCTGCTAATCCTCGCCACAAGCACATAAATGGGCATTGTGTCACGGGCTGAACTGTCAGGCTCCATGGTGCTCTCATTTACATGAGCATGCATAGGGTAACTCCATACTGTAAATCAGTGGCTTTTCACCCAAATCTGAAAAACAGGGTATGGCCTTTGGGATCATATCCACCCTCTTCCTACTGTTTTCTAATGCCTGTTTCTTGGAACGGGATTCCTCTGACCAACAGCGTACGTCTGTCAGTACAACTGCGAGCATCGTCCAGATTAGCAGAGCGGTTGCTGAGATGAAACCTGCAGCCAGCCCCTGCTCTGTATTTAATGTTGGCAGAAAGGGAAGCACATCTACAAGCAAGCATTCATGAACTGAAGATCTTCAATATGGGAGCTTTAAAACTAACTTAAAGAAAGGCAATCAGTTTGGTTTGCAACTTCTTTTGCCATTGGCTTTCATGTGTTGTCTTTCGCTTGGGTGTGCCACGGAGGAGTCCAGCATGGGTTTTGTTGGCTGAGCAAGGGAAATTTGGTATCAGTTGTAACGGAGATGTTATGAACAGGACTGCAGCGGATGAAGAGGTATCCCTGATGTACAGGAAGCAGTGCAACCTTTTAAAGACCGATGTAGATAAAGGAATGGATCAAAGGGCATAGGACCGCTGAGGGAACAAGGAGCTTTCGCAAATCTACAGCACCCTAATTATCAGCCCACAGCATGAGCAGAAACTCAGGAAAAGTGCTCAAAACTCTCAGCTTCGCATGCATGGGCACCTCCTGCGTGAGCTAAAAGGATTAGCACAAACTAAACATTCATGTAATATGCCTTGGAGGAGAGTTTTCAGCCCACCCCATCCATACTTCTCACTGTGCCTAGTAACTAAAACGTAAAACAGACCCAAGCAGACAACTCTGCATTACTGTTTTACCTAAAAAATTCAACATACAGCAAAGGCTGAAGAGAAGAGATAAAGGGTAGGGCTTCTTCTCTTCGTGTGCTCTCTGAAAACCAGAGAAGACCTCTGAGCGCATACTTAAATATTTCATTAGCCTTTTAGAGCTCCCTCTCTAGCTACCAGTCCATAGCACTGTATTCTGAAATGTATCTTACTAATTTGCAAATTTGGCCTCTGCTCTTGATCGTCCCAGGAGGATTTTCTGCTCTGCTTACTGTAGCACAGTCGCAGAGATTTTACTTCATCATCTCACCCCTCGACCCAGTTAATGATATCCTCCTGCCTCTGCTCCTGCCTCCACCGGGGAAAGCCTACGGGCTCCCAGTCTGGGCCGTCTGACGGAGATGGTCAGCTACTGTAAGGTTAAATCCAACTTCAGGGTGGCAACCACAAGCTTTTATTTTGTCTTCATCACTGAAGACCCAAGGTGAGCTTTAGGACTGCTTGGTTGGAAGAGCAGCATTCTGCCAGGCACCCATGGGCAGGAGTTTTCACTATCTGCTGTTTTCACTACCTTCAGAAAAAACAGGCAAAAAGACTAAGTAAGAAGAAGAATAATGGGGGCAGAAAAGCCCAGGGCATGGCTGGAACACGGAGGGGGATGCGACACAAAGGAAAAATGCTCACAATTGGAAAAAACATTTTCAGTGGAAATGAAGATCCCCTATTTCTTTAATGCCTGCTGAAAAACAAAAGAAGTTTTCACAAGATTGCATCACAGAAACACGAGACACCATCACCGCTTTGTTCTCAAAAAAAGAACAAAGAAATTTGGAAACACCTGAATTCTTGCAAACTACTCGCACTGGAAGGGATAGCGACATCCTTTGTGAATTAGGCAAAACTCAGACTGGGGAAGTCTACAAACCTTTGCACTTAGGCAAGCAGACAGGATTAGCAGAGAAAAACACACCTTGAAGTATGTGAAGTGCTTGTTAATGTTCACTTACCTATGCAAGTGCGCCCATCAGCATGGAGCCTGTATCCCGCCCGGCACTGGCAGTGGAAGGAGCTGTGCGTGTTGACACAGCCTTGCTGGCAGCCACCATTCACCACCGCACACTCGTCCACGTCTAGAGAAGGAAGGGCAGATGACGAGAATTACAAGACAGCCTCGGCAAAGACATACCCTGGTTCTCCTGGACAGCACGTAGCTCATAAATAATGCAACCATTACACTCAGGCTGGGTTTTTGTTTACTTGGCTTCTGCATTGTAGACAGAGCAAAGAAAATTGAAATTTTATGGTGTTTTTCAAAGCTCCCGCAGGCACTGCCTCTGTAGTCTCTCCTTCTGAAGCCCTTGTTAATTAGAGTGATCTGTGACACGGCTGTTTCCTCGGGGCCAAGAGAAAAATACAGGTAAGATAACACATCTGAGCTTGTAGGTACCACTGGTCAAACATTTGGCTTTTGTAAAAAATTGCTGTATGAAGATTTACTTTTGCATCAGGACTTTAATCCTATTAGCAGGTGCTCTTGAGGGTACAAGCATGTACAACTGACATAAATGGAAAAAAGCCATGCAAGAGCAGAGCCCACGCTCTCCATCAACATTACATTTTCAACCGCTGAATACACAGAGAGCTTAAACATTACATTTAAAAAGAATGACGATTTTGTGCCACATTTTCTGTGACTCTTGTCCCTTAGACTTCTTTGTGTTCACCTGAACTTTCCATAGCATCTTCTCAGATGACCTCCCAGTTCCTGCTGATACCTTTTCTGATCCTAAGCAGGTATCTTTCCATATTTCACATTTTAGGGGATTATATTCAATCAAATGAAGAGGGAAACTAACATTAAACCATCTTGAGAACGCTGCTGTAACGTTTCATCTGCAAATGATGGACAATGATGGACAAAAAAGATCAAGAACAGTTTAAGTAAATAGGTGACGGTTTAAAACAGACCCACAAAACCGAATTTCCGAAAGTACCACATAAGCAGTTTCTGCACCTTTTCAGCAACGCTGGGCTACTGTAAATAGCATTTGATTGGCATATTGACACCACTACCTTAAAAACTGACACAGAAGTCATTGGAAATAAGGGCCAGTTAGTCCATTCCCTGACAAAATTTCACCTGGTAGATATTTGCCTAGATTTTGTCTGTCCTTTCCTTAACAGCCCCCAGGGATGGCAACTCCACATCCCTCCATCTCACCCAAGGGCGATGCTGGTACCAAATTATCCTGACCGCCACAGACATTCTCCTCCTGCCAAAGCCAAACCTCCCTCCTGTGATAGGCATCTATAAAGAACCCCCCTTTCAACATTAAAGACTCCCATTGATTTAATTGCTCTTTAGATCCTGTTCTCAAACCATCTAAGGGATTTACCCACCCAAGCACACCCAAGCGGGTGTGGATGAGGAGACTGGGATTTAAAGAAATAAAAAAGTGGCTGCAATGAGAGGCAAATCTGCAATTGCTGCTGCGGGGAAGCGAGCCAGCAGCAGAGCAGAACACAGCAACACAAAGAGGGTTCCCCCCCCCCTATATTGCACTTGAGGAACAAGGGGTCTGGCTTTCATATTTTTGTTGTTGATGTATCTGCTTTGCATTTAGCTTTCATGGTTTACATTTTTTTTTTATGCTTTTATGTTTATTCCGTTTTAGAAAATCTAATCAAAATTAAATGAAAAAGGAAGTTTTAAAGACAACTTGGAAACATGCAACGTTCTGGTCCTAAGGAAATGTATTTATAAAGTTAAATTTTAATATTTCACATGTGAATTTCACTTACCTAAAATGAAGTCCTGGTGTTGACTAGTGTTTAAATTCAGACCATTTGCTAACATGCGCCACTTTTTAATCCTTGTGCTATATTTGCTGTTTTATGAGACTGTATACTACATACATTTCCTACTGCCTGGAGACATCTAGAATACTCTTTTTTCAAACAGAAGTTTTGCTTTTTTTAATGTAAACAGTAAACAGAAAATTTTATTCATCTTGTTGAATTCTATACTGTTAAGAAACAGCCTGCTGAAAAATGCCAGGACGAAATCAAAACCAGGAAACTATTTGTCTTGAGTATCACAGAAATAAAATAAGCAAAAAGGCTCAGAAAAATATAACAAGGAAGCAGCTGAACTCTATAGTACACCATGTTCTGGTATTTATACCTCAATAAACTCAAATACTGGGAGCATCAATATATGAATTTTATAGGCTACAATCAGCTGCAGAATTTCTCTAATATACCAAATACAGTTTAAAGTTAGGATATCAGCACTTACAAAGGAGAAAAAATAGTCCGGCTAATACAAATGAGCACTTGGAGTTAGTTCTATTTGTTAGTCTCTATTTGAATGTCTAAAGTGACTTGGTTTACAGGGAAGCTCTGCACCCAGCAGCTCCCGCGCCAGCTGCGGCTCTTCTTTCAACGGCATTTCCCTCGTGCTGGCACATCCCGAAAGGCCATCAGGCAATTATAGTGCTGCAAGGCAATATAATTAAATGAAAAATAAAAAATGCTGAAATACTTGTGTATACGAGCTATACCTAACCTCACCCCGAGACTCCCTGCAGCAAGTGGGGAGAAAACAGAGGCGAGCTCAACGAGCCTGCAATGCGACTCCGTGACCATCTTCCCAGGACGCCACGCGGGCGGCAAGTTTGATGACAGATGATCCCTTCTAGTCTCAGGCTTTCTCTGCAAGATCAATATTTTAAGGATTGTGTGTTGAAAGATTCCTTCACGTGCTACAGCTATAATCGAGAAAAACGCAATGTACAGTCGCCTTTCAATGTCTCCTGCATCTCAAGGCCAGGAAACAACTTTGCCCCCAGTTACAGAAGAAAAATGCCTTAATTATTTGGTCTGGGGAGCCATCTGCAAAGTAGACACTAATCTAAATGCATGAACCGTACTTGAAAGTTTTAAAAGTCTAACCTGTTTGGACTTTCATATTTAAATTGCTATAGTAGTAAAAGATGTACATACCAGGAAAACAACAGCTTATGCTGTTATAGGTACAGAAGTAGCCATTTATTTTTCTACATGGAAATATAAAACTATTATAGAATTATGAAGTTATAAAAATATAAAAAATATTCTAGAAATATAAAGTCATTACATTGTAATTCTAGAATATTATGGGATTATGGGAGATTGTATCTGTTTAACAATACACTGTAATTAAATTTGGATTAGTTTCCACTGCAGATCAAACTGAAACACCTACGTGCTCAACTTTCTATAGTTAGAATATAGGATGCTTATCTGAATAACCTGAATTTCAAGCCATTTATGGCTTGCTTATCACAAGTCAGACCGTGATGAAAGCAGCTGCATTCTCACAAAACAGGGAGAGCAATCCGCTGAGACGAGAAGCGGAACGAGAACGGTGTGCTGTCCCAAGGCTACCTTGCAAAGGGGATTATGCTGTTAGGTGAATAGAGCTGAGTCGGTAGGGGAATACCCTCCTCCTTGCCCGCGAAAGATTTCAACAGAGATGCATTTTAGTGGGATTCCCCACTGAAGGCGTCTCTCCTTTCCATGCTGTCCGTACGCAGCACGTGCCTCATCATGTACCCGAGGATGTGCAGGGATTGTGTCCCCGTTTACCCACTTTTCACTGGGAATAGGCTGGCAGGGATAGCCTTATGGTCAGTTATAGAAAAGGATCATAGAATCATTCAGGTTGGAAAAGACCTTTAAGACCGTAAGGAAGGTAGAGGATAAACTAGAACTCATGATAATTCAGGCTGCCAACCCCCCCAGATACTGTAAAAATTTGTGAGCTAATCCTTTCCCCAGAAGACTGGGACAGAGATATTTGGGAGGACCCTGATCAAGAACTTAATGATGAGAGTGAATTAGATGAATCAGAATTTAAGGTGGCCCCTATTATTAAAACTGAGGTATGTGCTGGACCTCAAGGGGGCAACCGGAGAAATACCATAAAGCCCACTCCATGGGAACCCCTTCAACTGGCCAATCTGTCCAAAAAATACGCGCGGAAGCCTGGTGAGAGCGAGACTGAATATCTATGGCTTCTCTCCTTAACTGGAAGAGATGGTATTTTGTTAGATCAAGGCAAAGTGGATGGCTTTTGGGGACCAGGAGTGTTCTTGAACAAGGGACCAGCCGGAACCACACACTATTACGCCCGAGTAGCATATCGGGAGGACACAGATCCTCGGGCTAGAGGGGAGCCCACTGCTATACCAGTAACATCATTAAGTGAACTTTTTACTGCTGTTACAAAAGCATACAGTCATACAAGCCAAAAGTCAATCCTACGTGTTTCCAGGATGTAAATTATTTTAGCCACCACGACATGAAGATTTTTTTTAGCTCTTCATGCTTCTGAGGTCTGCGCATTTGGACTGAGCTTTGTGCATCACAACTGCACACTGACCTTCCATCCAGCCCGAGAGGATGCACATCTCGAGTCCCGAACACGGGAAAAGAGGATGCAGCGTACAAACGCACAAGCTGCTGCCAGCACCGTGCACCTTCCAAGGGCAGATCCTGCTGATGAAGTTACAGATTTTGAAGTCCTCTCTACCCCTGAATGGGGGCTCTGCTAATCTACAAGGAAGTTTGCCCCCAATTGATTTGACGGGCCACGTTGGCAACAGTGCGATTTCCCTGCCCAAAACCTGTTTAAATACAGAGCTGGGTGATTGCTTGTTTGGAATTCAGGGTCATCACATCAGTGGCTTTTCTCATATCGTTACTGAAACATTTAGGAACAGCTATGATCAATCAGTTCCCTAAAAATAAACTGACAGCAGTGTTAAACACAGATAATTAGTGAACTTGCAATCATGTTTTTATAAAGGAAAAAAAAAAAGCAAGATGTTGCCAGATCAATTCCCTACTAACAAAAAGCTTAGCTTTTTAAACCATTAAGAAAAACAAACAACATGCAAAACTAAACCCCAAAAGAAGAAAAAAACAGGCAGCAGGACTGAGCGTTTGCAGCATCCTCTCCATTTTTATCATCTTTCCCCTCTTGTCTGGCCATATTGTGCAAGACGGAGCTGTGAGCGGGTGGGCTATTTTTCAACTCCCAGTTTTTAAGTTCTCCACTTGCAACACCCCAGCATCACTTGCAGGTCAAGAGCAGGCTGCAGCCACAGCTCCCACGTCTCCGAACGGAGGGGAGCTGGTGTTGCCAAAGGCCCTCGTGCTTACACTGCCAACCAGGTACACCCTTAAACCTGCACAGCACAAACACCTGAAGGGTCACGAGCCTCCAAAGGGACTCAGAAATGTCTGTCCCTGTTTTAACCACTGGACAGGCACTTCATGCAATCCCAAGTCCTCTTCGCTTTTAAATCCTTTTTTCTCCAAAGAACCCACCTAGCAATTTCTGCAGTGACTACTCCCACAATTAATGCATTACCTGCTCTCCCAGAGGTCTGCAATGACCCTCCGTAGGCATACACATGTACTTGGGCTCTGCTGCAGGACAACTGCTGCTTCAGATCTCAAAGTGCCTGCAAAAATACCGAAAGGCAGGCCTGCTTTTCTTCCTAATTCGATTTATTTTTTAAAGCATTGCATTCCTCGCAAGGTCATTATTTGCAACTTTTATCACTTTTCACATGCCTTCCTTCTGTGCACATGTGTGCAGCTGCTCTGAAACTACAAGATGAAACGTTCTTCTAATATTAAGTTTATTGCACACTTTTCCTGCTTGCGTATTTTTAGTAAAATGAAAGGTATAAGGTTATTTAAAACCCAGCCTCTACTGCAGACCTGAGTTCCCTTCTTTGGGCTGACCAAGCAAATGATGGTACAAACATTCAGAGAATCCCGAATGGAAAGAGAGAGAATGTGCCAAGGGTGTCCCAGGGATGGCATTCACATCGAGGATGCTTTGTCAAGAGCATGATGTGAGGTCTAAGCAGGCACAGGGTGGCAGAGCAAGGTTTACCTCTCACCTAGCTTCACGGAGCCAGTGGCATTTCTTCTGGGTGACAAACAAACAGGCTTTCTCTCCCTTGACTGTAAAAACATGCACAAATTGGTAACTGTTCGAAACCAGTACTTTCTGATAGATAAGCAGAGAACAAATTTCCTCTTCACGGTGCCCAGGCACTGCTGGAGAAAGAAACCAGAACTGGACAGTACGGACCTCATCATTTGAAGATTTTTTTTTTAGTTTTGGCAAAAACTCTTCACTTTGGCAAGTAAAGAGCAACATGAAGAGAGGCAGTGACCAAGTAGTTGTGAGCGTCACCCACCCCACAAACACCAGACACTTGATAGGGATGAAAACATCGATTCCCAGTCCAGCTGGGAGCTGATGTAAGAAACACGTTCTGGGTACATGCTAGAACAATCGCCTGCACGCAGGGACCCAAACCACCACAGTACCATCCGTGGATCTGGCCCAAATGACTTTCACAGAAGCGTAACTACACCCTTTTTACCAGATGCCTAAGAAATACTACATCAAATTGGAATGAATGACACACGTGCATTTTCATTTTGCAGTCACCACAGTCCCCCCAGCCCACTGCAGAAAGGATGCAACCAGCAGAAGCAGGGAAACACAAAAGATACTTGCATTTACTTAGAGGATTGTTTATGCTGATGGTTTTAAAGTCAGATTATAATTAAAAATAATTATAGTAATTCTTTATAAAAAATCATGACCAGAAAGAGGAACTCTTTGCAGCTTTATCTTAAAATTCAGGGTTTTGTCTCTTCTTTACCCAGGGAGCTCTGTGGGTTGTTGGTCCCCACACAATACTGTGAGGATTAAACAGCCAGTAATGGTGGTGAGAGAGAAACAGGGAAGGGAAGATTGGATCTTTTGTAAAGAACCACACTGAGAAACCTTAAGTGGCTATATTTAAAATTATCACAAGTGGATAATGTTTAACACAAACATTTATTTGGAAATAACAAAAATCTGGCTTACCACTCCCTTGCCCTGACTAGCTTGCCTAATCTCTTCAACTGCAGATCATTTAGTACCTCCAACGTGAAAACTCTCTTATTGTTTGCTATTTAACATGATATTTAAAATCAACAAAGATGTATGACAGTGCTTTCCCTTCTGTTATTTGTAACAGCACTGTGATTAGTCTCTTTTATACATTCCAAAGGATGTTTAAACCTCACACAAGTTATGAAGTGAAAATATCATATGGTCTTTCTCCACTAATTTACATGGTGGATTTTACACATTAATTTAGTGTGTTTCTAAATTAAATAATTTATATACTTAAGGGAAGGAAGGGAAACAGGCTTGGTTCCCAGCCATTCATAAGCTGGTCACCAAAGTCAGAAATTATTTCTGTATAAGTGAAGCATAAAATAAGACCCACTATTGCTATAAGTACATAAATTTATGACAGATTCAACTCACAGCTTCCTTTAGCTCACACAGTCTCCCCAAGTCTTGAGTTTGAAAATGTCCGTAATTTGACAACCAGCGTGAATCCACTCACAAATGTACTCACTATTAAGCAATGACATAATTTGCTCTTGCAGCAGAAGTTTTTAAAATTCTCTCTCCTGTTTTACTAACACTAAAGTGGTTTTCAGGGTTTAAAAGTTTGATTGGAGGAGTTTTGAAACTCCTGTTGCTAGAAAAATATTTCTACAATGAAGGAAGTCTGACACTAGTATTGACTCTAGGAAGAAAAATACAAGTTTATAAAGTCTGGTCAAAAACAAAAAACATGAAAAAGCAGACTTTCTGTTCATTTTAATAGAAAACATATTTCTGTTTCATTGTACCAAACTGAGCAGCAAAGAGGGAAAAGAGCAGTTCTTGATAGCTGTGAGATTTTAAATTGCAAAACCCCTAGTCTAGGGTTTTTTTTTATGCTTCACAAAAAACCATAAATATGCTACAAGCTCTTTTGAGTAGTCTACTAGAACCTGATGTTAAAACACCTTTGTGAAACAGCTTTCAGCATGGATAAATGTGCTCCTGCGGAGCCAGCTGGGTCATTTTGACCTGTTAGCGCTCCTAGGCTTTTATTTTTGCTCCTCAGCTATTTGTTTCTGCCCTTTCCTGGCCCTTCCGATGGATTATATGAGCATCCATTGTCTGCTCCGGTTCTAAGTCAGCCAGGTTAGCTCCAATCGCTGCTGAAGCTTACTTAAATTTCAGTAAGTCACAGGTGTCTGAGGCAAGCCTGCTACAACAAAATTAATTAATGGAATAGCTTCAGCAAACCGTACTGAAAGGAGCATGTCACATCTGATAAGAGATTGGTTAAAAGGCATGGTTAAGAGATTCCTCACCTAATTTAGTCCCTGCGAACCGACTCCACAATGAAAGAGGACCCTTGTTAGAGCAGTGAGTTTTCCACTACATTTCTTCTTTGCCTGGGATTAAGGACAAAGCAGCTTTAACCAGCACCTATTTCGGCATGGCAATCCAATTAGCCATGCACAGAAACAGGCTTTCCAAGTTATCTGATTATTTACCTTCTCCTGAAAATCGCTGGCATTAAAAAAACAAAGGTTTTTGTACTGGATTCACTGTCTTTCAGTCTGTCACCTTCCTTTAGACCTCCTGGTGATTCGGTCACATTGGAGAGAGGAATTTTCTGCTCTGTAGTTGGTACCTTGCCCTAGATTTCAGATGTTCTCCAGGTAGCTACAATGACTCCTGGCTGTGTCTAGGCTGGGTTTCCCTTCTCTCACCCCAGGTTTATCTGTCTTTATACTGAGAACACCAAAGGACAGGGACCACGGCACTGAAATGCTGAACAGCAGAGTCATCCATGGGACCATCTCTGTGTTGGGTAATAAATGTTTATGTCCAGGTCTGAAGGGAGATGCATTTCCTGATGACTATTTTCAAGGAGGGAAGAGGGCAGAGGAATCTCTGAGGTATGGCGTTTGGGGGGAGAAGCGTGGAGGAAAGGCAGAGAGCTGCTTCCAGCACGTGTTCCCAGGGCAAGGGGACAGCCTCGGCAGCAGCAATCACTTTTGGGGAGAAGACATCAAGTCTTAAAGACCTGGATTTAATTTCCTGATCTGTCACTGGCCTTATTGGAGAATAAATACATGAATAAATTGCTGTGAGATGTCAGGCAACCCTGTTAGTGAGGGCCATAGATGATTTGAAAGAACGACATTGATTTGCCAAAGATCCTGGTAATTTGAATTCATTGTGGGGATGGGGGAGGAATATATCAGGGAAAAAAAAAAGCTCTAAGACTTTTTTTTTTTTTTAAATATTGCTTTCATGTGAAGACTGGCACAATGCAACCATTGAAAGTGGTGACTTGTTCCTCACCAATGACTGGATCCCACAATCACAGTTCATTTCTCAGATGTCCCTCAAGAGCAGAAAATCTCCTGGACAGAGCGATCTGAAAGGACAAAAATGGCCAATATCTGTACTGCCAATTTCTGCTTACTTTCAATGCCTGACATGCCAATCTCTCCCGAGACATTTAACAGTGCTTTAGCTCAATAAACAGACAAGAGCCCCTCATCCACAACTCTATATGCAAACCATATGTTGCAGTTCAAAACTCTGAAGATTATAATTAGAACTGTCCATTCAATTTAAACAAGGTCAAGAATGAAAACTATTTCAAATTCAATAAACAGGCCATTTGAAAGTGTAGACGCTGTGGAGGACAAGCTTAACAACTTAATTGACAGGTAAAGCTTCATTTCTAATCCTCATTTTGATATCGTCTGTAGCCTCAGGAGTCAAAACACATCACTGCTCAGTCCTCAAAATATGCAGAGAAAATGAAAATGTCAGTTGAATGAAAAAAAGGAGAAGCATCTGTTTGATAGCTGTGTAAGCCTGTGATACGTAAACTGCTTTAGAGTCAAGCAGCCCTAATTAGAGTTTCAAGGCATTCTTCATTAAATATACAGAGACACACACACACACACGCATATATATATATATGAATATATGAGTTTTAAGCAATTATCGGGGCCAAATAATTTGCAAGAAAATCAGGGTATAGAATTACAGCAAGGAACATGACAATTTCACGGACCAACCTCAGACAACACCGTGACTTTTTCACACAGCCGTGAAGAAATACTTTTCCCTCTCTTTTCACAAAGCAGATCTGTACTTTTTTCTCCACTCAGTCCTTAAAACAAAAAAGAACGATCCATTTCTGAATCTTGGAGTAGTACACAGCATCTCAGCAAAGTAAAGCCAAAAAGGAAGACTGATAGGGTTACCAGCCTCCACAGTGGGGTTACACTAATAGATATTTTGGCAACTGTACACCCTTGACGTCTCCAATTCACATCAATATGAAACCCACACAGATGGACATAGACTCTCAGTTGAAAACTGGTGCCAGGATAAGTGAACGACCACATGAAATAACAAGGGAGTACAAGCTGAAGAATGACAATCCAGACAAAGGCGTAACTTACGATCTTTAAAAGTGTTTATATACTGAAGAAAACAGCCTCATTAATTTTACTGTTTCCTGCAGAAAAGTACCGACTGTAACCAGTGAAGTTGGAAGAGGACAATTTGCCTGTGCACCGCAGCCGTGTGGGCCGAAACACGATAATTAAAGTTTTATGTAATTTCTGCTCAGGAAAGAGGCTTTGAGATCACTAGCATCAGCAGCTTCACCACAACGCTCCTGCAAGTTTTTCCGACATGGGGCAGAATAGCAGAAGGAAAATTTGTTATGGGACTATCCATTTTTAAATACTGTTCCTCAGCACAATTCAGTGAGGCCATGCTGGGAGGCGGGGGGGTGGCAAAGGAGGAAAGGATCTCAACGAGGAGATGTACTTAACAAGCGACAGCATGATACAGCCCAAACTCCTCGTGCAGATTCAAATCTGAGACGTACTAAGGAGGTTTGTATGTTGGGCCATCAGCATCTTCTCTCGGCAGGAGATGACAGTTTGAAAAAACAGTTATGGATAAAAAGAGAGAAATGACTGATCTGATGAGAACATCTGGTTTTTGTTAGCAGCAATATTAATGCCCACTTGCCGAGCTCAGTAGTGTCTTTACTACAGTAGGATGCATAGAGAAACGTCTTTTCCACACGCAGTAGGTAAAATATGCAAAAGAAAACGATAATCTTGCAAATATCTTCATAATCCGATGCTTCCAGTTTACAGTACATATACTCTGCTGGTCGGAAACATGAATGCTATTTGTGACAAATGTCCTACTTGGGTTGGTAAAAAGCTTTAAGACATCACAAGGATAGACTCGTCACGCAAACTGAAACATAAATCCATCTTGGTAATAACCGGCTTGAGAGAAGCAATCGCCAGTCAGAACTGTATCGTTCAACACGTGAAACGTGTGCGATGCCAGCACTGCGCTTGCAGTGACAAGACTGTGCAGGACTAGGAAAACAGGGAGGGAAACCACACCATTCAGCCACCAAGCTCCATATCTCTGTCAATCTCACCTAGACGAGCCCACAGCACAATCCACTCCATTTCTGTAAGACCTGGCTCACTGGCATTGCTCTACAGCCATCAGTTCACAGGGCACCTCCTCAAGAAGCCACCACAAGCATCGATCCCCCACTGGAGCTACCGCAACTCCAGGCTGACCTGCAACATAAATCGCCAGCGAGCAAAAGACAGCATGTTACACAGATTTTCTTGCTCTGCTCCCTTATAACATATATTAGTCGTGACTCTGCAGAGATTCATCCACAAGCAGAGAGAAGTGGCATTAACACATTCCAAACGCATCCACACCAACTTCCAGAGCTGGATCCTAATGAACAACGTCACCAAGCACAGAACATTCCTTTTTTTTCCCCCTTTTTTTCCCTCTTACTGAGATTAAAAATTACATCAAATTAATCACTTGATTGCTCCATTTTTGTTAGTTGTTTTTGAACTCCTTGGCTGACATTGAATCTCTTTTGGGATAATAACTGTTAACACGGTACTCAGGTGGGTCTTTCAAAGATCTGGTATGCAACAACGGCAGGTTTATTTCAAGTTGGCCTTCTAATAAATCCCAGCTAAAGCCCTCAGGTACTCACGTAATTGAAGTTTGAGTAATCCAATATGATGTTGATCAAACCACTGATCTTTTAATAACGAACTGTAGCCCTCCCAGCAGTTGCTGTCTTGCTGACGGTCATGTCTGGATCGCTTCCTCTGGGCCAATGCTTTGAACAGAGAAGCTGACAGTTTTCTGTTTGGTTTAGATTTTATCACAAATTGTTTTAAAGCTTTTTAAGGATGTATCAGATGGCTCATAAAATCCACGGGCATTTCAATAAAAAAATGGGATTTCTATTAGTTGTCTCAGTCAAGACTAGTACTAAATGCTTCTAGGGAGGAATATAAACACCACTCAGGAGTTGTACTTCCTATCTCTGTATCTGCCGTTAGCCCTTGTTTACGTAGCCTGTAGGCAAAGCTATAGAAAAAAGCAGTAGTTACCTTGCACAATACTCTCCACTGAAAGGCAAATGTGCACATTTTTCCTCTCATAATTTCTATTTAAAGTATGAATTGAAGGGTTCTAAGCCTTGCCTCTCTACACAAGAGTAATTGAGTTGCAATTTACATTTTCGATGTGCTCAAAATGAACACCAAGATGACTCATGTGCTGTTTATAAGATGCTTATATTTGCTGGTAAATACATCGCTACAAACAAGCTATAATTTAAGTATTCAAAAGTCTTGCTTCTGCATAAAATTACTACTAACCGTAATTTTGGAGACCATGACCAGAGCTTCAATTTCAGGCTTGCAAAGCTCTTCCTACACAATGATTCTTAAAAGTACGAGTGTATTTTCTTCCCTGACAACGGCAATCATTGTATCTCTGTAATTGCAGAAAAGATTACCTAGCTTTTAATTCACATTAGTCAGCTGCAACAATACCATGCTTCTTTCCTTTCCCTTAAAATAAACTAATTATTGTCAATCAGCCCAGTGGAACGTTAACATTCTCCATAGCCTGCCTTTCAGAGGTAGTCATAAATGCTAGAAACTAGCTAATATAAACTAATCAGAGCCCTAGAAATATTTCAAAACATATTTGTACTGCAGTCTGTAATTTTTGTCATATTACTTCTAAATATTATATTTTGTCTGGACAATAATAGTCCTTTCATATAGTTATACAGTGCTTTTCATCTAACTGTTCAAAGCTCTTGCATTAATTAAACCACATTAAATCCCTGACTGGTGTAGCAAATACTGTAACATTTCCAAACCGTAAACGTTTTCATTGTCAAAAGCTGATCAATAAAGCTTTATGCATTGAGTAGTTTGGACAAAGAAAACTTTTCAGGCCAGTATGTTTGCTCATGCCCAACTTTCTGCACAAATTCACAATTGCAAGAGCTGGAGACACATGCAGAGAAACCGTGAAGGGGTTGACTGTCATTCCCCCTGCACTTTACACAACCACTCCTTTCCAAAGATAATAGCAAGTTATGGTTCCCACTTAGTATTTCCTTCCAGCTGGTAGAGCCCATGTGAGGCTTTTCAGATCCCGGGGGAAGACATGGAACCTGGCAGCCTTGGGGAAGCAGCCCATGTGCCGCGTCTATAATCAGCTGTGACGCACGGTGAGCTTTCAAGTGCCATATGGACTAGACCAGCAGACGCCATAGAGATGGGACTCTTCGTTTGTTGTTACCTGGGAAGCTTGTGACATCTAGAAACAATTTTTCCCTTTCGGTCTGTGCCAGATCAATAATTCATCTGATAACTAAAATGCAGAACAGGGTGCCAGTTTTCTGTGGTTTATGAAGAATACCACACTTTTGAAAAAACACGCTGCTTTGGAACACAGCAGAAGATGTGCTGCAGGAAACGTATGACATGCCGATACGCCGTGCTACACCCAACCCTGTGTAATCCTTACATACCCTGAAAATTAAACTGCCAGTTGCATGGTTTGTTTATGCGAAAGGCTGCTATTAAAATGCTGCAGCTGAATTAAACTTTCAAAGAGAAAAATCTATACACCAAAAAAAACCACTCCATGAGAAAAAGAGATTTTTTTTCCTCCATGGAAAAAAGAGATTTACTAAGATTATCTTGAAATAATCATTGAATTCTTGAAATATAAGCGGTCCCAGCCTGTCCAGAGGGCCAAGGCTGCAAATGCAGGTAGGACTCCTTCAGCTGTTGCTTTCGAGCCTCAGATTAGGATATTGCTCTTGACATCTCGTTTCTACCCAACTGGTCTGCATAAAATTTCTGCTTAAAAAATGACTGAAAACTGACTGTGCCTGTCCTCAGCTCCAATCAATAAAAACATGCATCCAGGATAAACGAGCTCACTCTTCAATGTCAATATTCACTTTGGAAGAAGCTGTCACAACTGTTAGTTCATCTACCCTGAGGGGTATCAGATGTGAGAAATTATGGAGTTTAGCTCACAGCCCTCTTTGTTCAGTGTGTCAGAGAGGAGTGGGGAGACTTTAGCAATAGTCAAGCGTGAATCAGGAGAAATCTAAACAAGTGCAATTAAAATTCAAAAATAAATCAATTATCAGAGCATCAGATGCTCTTCTCGGTTAAGCCACATAAGTGCTCAAAAAAATAGGCTGGAAGTGTCTGTTCTGGTCTGAGTGATGTGCCTACCCTTCCCTGTCCGAAGAGAAACAGGTCAAACCCAAAATGACTCTGATTTTGCTGAGTTTAGTATACGATACCTTTTAATAAGATTGAAAGGGTTCGTGTATCCCCAGCGTGTAATTGAGCGGATTAGGCTTGGGAGGGCACACAAAATGAGAGGGGACTGACCAAACCAACCCACGGCATTCGCTACGTGCTGACAGCCACTGCAAGCCTGAAACAAGCCCACCGAAATTCAGCTCAGGTTCCTGCCTTGGGCTTGCCATTAATCAGGATTCAGGTAATTCATTTAAAAAGTCCAATAACCTACAGTTAATGTTACCTTTACTATGAATCTGTTGTAATTTTTACTACTTATTTTGAGCATGTTTTTTGCTGAAGTACTACCGCGAAGAGACAGATGCAGAAAGATGACACTATTTGCTTAGGAGAGTGCAACCGCTACCAGCAGCTATTGATCCCAGCTGGCTCCGAATGCAGCACAGGAGTGGTTAAGAAAGGTCAGACAAACGACCTCCAGCCTTCACTTCTTCTCAAGAGCCAGAGACAAATGCTTAAAAATGAGAATCGGGAATTTCCAAAAGAATTACTCGGGAGTAGAAATAAAATTAGATTCCCAATAAGGTTTGCAAATACAGTTATGAATGTCTTACGGTGGTTTCTGCCCGGATCTTCTCTGCACAAACACCACGCAGTTCTCCTGCCTAAATTCAATAGTCTCCAGAAAACCACGTAAGTCTGACTGCATAATGCTAAATAGTGTTTAAAATGCACAATTAATCCTTAATCTTAGTTAATATATTTCCCTTTATAGGAGGAGTAAGGGAACCCTAATCTTAGTTAATATATTTCCCTTTATAAGAAGAGTGAGGGAACCCTTGATTTTTATCAACTGGGATCTGAAATCAAAAGCAGTAATTATGTTTTTTATTTGTGACAAAAGATACTGATTTGACAGTTAAGAGCAGCCATAAATAAACAATATTTAAATGTAAAAACAGCTATTGCTTCTTGTTAAATTCACTTCAAATGATCAGACATCTACCAGTATTCTAGATGTACAAACTAATGGAGAAAAAAATGCTTGTTCTTCAGTCTCTGACAAAGTGCTCCACAGCTTTTTTATATTTTGAAACTTAAATACTTGGAGTTTTCTGACTCAGCTATAACAACCCATATTGGAGTCCCAGGGTACCTGAGACCACCTAACGACAGTGTCAGAAATACCAGAAATTAGGTTTTGTCTTCTTTTCTCTCACAGTTCTTTTTCTTTTGCCTATTCTTTTCCTCTTCCTTTTTGAGTTACTGTATAAAACCAATACATTAAAATACCTTAGTTATCAAGATTATTCACCCAGGGTTTGTTAAGGTTACAAGATGGAGTTGTCCGTTTCCCTAATTCTCTGAAGTGGACATTAAGTGGGCACAGTAATTCAGTTACAAATAATTAGACAATTGTGATACAATTCCTGCAACTGGTTTTATTACCATATCTCAAAAAAAGGTCTTGAAATAGAGAAAGACAAATAAGGCTGGGTGGCTTCACCTCATCCAGGAGTGCCTTCACTCGATTGCTCTAAGATTTGAGTTAATGCAGAGTGGTACTTGTTGCATGCGTGATCAGAACTGGTATATTTTTCTTTTTGGAAAATATAATTTATTTTCCTTATTCTCCTTCTATTGAAGTGTTCCTGAAAATAAACTAACTCTGTGTCATGGCAAGCCATAGAGTTACGAGTCAAATGCAACTTCCCGAGATAAGACAATGCAAAAGCATCCTGAATTCCTCCAATGGACTAATTTATCTTCTTCTATCAAAAAAATAAATTCGTTTAAAAAAATTAAAAAAAACTTCCTTGGCATTTCTCTAGAGGTGCACGGTATTAAGTCCTACAGTTTTTTCATGGGACATAGCAGAAGCCTGGTGCATTGATTTGTTGGGCAAGGAAAACAGTCCAAATGCAGAATTAGCATCTCTCTAGCAAAACCGACACAATTTGACAAGAATAAGTTACGACTGACACCTCAAACCTTGCAGACTAAATAAATGCTGAGGTCATTTTAATAAACTCTTTCTCTTAGACAAATCATTCAGTACTCCTTTTAGCCTAGCTCTTAACTCTTCTGTGGCAACGGTGTTTGGAGAGTTCCTATCTGACCTGGGACGGGGCTAAATCAGTGACACTGGTGACTATTACATTACTGGGGTGAACAGTGGTGGCCTTGCAAAGTCACACACCGGCTCTGGAGGCAGCCGCTCCGTAAGTCCCTCTGGCAAAGCTCAGGAAACCTGCCAGGGCTCCAAGGTTTGACTGAAAGCCCTGGGGACGGGGTTGCGGTGATTGCAATATTACTCTAATCAGGAAAATAAAAGCTTCTTTTCATCAACAGACTTCATTTGTCTTTAACTTGCTTCAGTTGCCTTGACAGATGAGAGCACAATAATATAAATAAGCAATGACAGTTTACCAAAGAAGGTTAACATAAGGTCACGACCTTTTTTTATTTGACTTCTGGAGCTTATTCATGGGTGAAAACATACTTTTGTAGCTGTAGCCTCAGCATCCCTTACAGATCTGGACTTGTGCCAAAAATTGAGTTTTAAAATGGTATTTATGCTTGGAAAACTTTTGCTTTCTGTGATGTTTGAGTAGAATTGGTTTGCATCAGTATAAAATATAAAATGAGAACATCTGTACATCTCGCAGAGTTATCACATAAGAAGTCAGTGGTACCTCTGCTTGACGAGTAAGGAGGTATTGCCCAAGGGTGAAGCTGATTTGCGCACACACAGACACGCGCCTTTCCTCTCCCTTACTCACACCAAGATACAGCTTTCTGAGCAAATCCACCCACGGACACTAAGCAGACTGCCCCAGAAACACTGAACGGCTGGTACAGATGTATAGGGCACAGAATCAGGCCGACAGTCATACAGTAATAAATGTCAAATATTAATTTGTTGTATTATTTGTGCAGTGATTTAAATCCAAATCCCTTCTCATCATTAATTTCCATCAGACACGAAAAGCAAGGGGTAAATGTGAG